>NW_019173064.1:0-172552 GCF_001831195.1 Colletotrichum orchidophilum
GGGGGGGGCAAGTTGATTTGAGAGGGAAAAAAAAAGGGGGGCGGATATCGTTGTCGACTTCTTTCCTCGTAGCTTCACACCGGAAACCAAAGTGCCGAGTGCTAGAGTGTATACGAGAAGCCAAAATCAGTTAGAGCGGGAATTATTCGAGCCTCTATTGCTGCGCAATTAAACTCCCTTTTTTTTTCCCCTTTGGCACCATGATTTCACTTTGGATTAAATTTTTGGGGCCCTCGGTCTTGTCCAAGAGTCAAGACTGCGGACGGATAACCACAGGCCGGAGGAGGGGGGAAACACGGAAAACTGGAAGAAACATACTTTTGACCGCGCAGATTCAAGCCTGGGTCTTGGATTCATACGCGTGTCATGGTCAATGAAGAAAGAGTTAAACTTTTCACCAACAGCCCTTGTCAGAGGATTCCATGATGCGGACTTCAGGTCGATATGAATCCTAAGCCCTGCATAGTGACCCTCCTTTCCCCCCTCCCTGGCCGAGTTCCGGGTAGGAGGAAAGGCACGAGGCTTGTGGAAATAAGAAAAAAAAAAATTCTGTTGGTGACAAACCAGCATATGCATTTTTGACTCAAATCTTGGGTCAATCAAATCTGAGGTCACTTTCTTGCGGTGGAAATACCTGCCAAAAAGGAACAAAACCTGGAAGTTGGATGTAAACCTTGATTGCCTTTGTTCCGTTATCAAGAATGTTGGTCGGAGAAAAATCTGCCCCTCGAACTTGGTCCTACCGCTGATTTTCACGAAACTATCTGTTTTTCCCCCCAACCGTGCCACGGACCGTGCCACGGACGACACGACACACCGGCAGGCAAGAAAAACCAAGGGCAAAGATCTTGCTAAGGCGCAGAAATTGGAGAGGACTTCGACAGTGAGGGGGGGGAGGACGGACAAGGGGTGGAGGTGGTGAATGGGGGGTTAGAGAGGGGTAGGGGGGCGTGGTAGCTTGTAGGGCCAAGGTTTAAAAAAAAGTATACCATGCATCTTTGATATTGCTCTGTCTTGTCAGGCGTGGCGGTCTCGACGGCTTGGGGATTCTGCGCCGTGCTGCACCATGGGAGTCTAAAAACCCGCTGGTTGCTAAAGGGCGTAGAGATTCGTTCAAGGGAATATCCATCCGTACGGAGTACGGATAGTAAGGGAGGATTCAAAAGAGGCCGTTGTAGCTAGAGAAGGGGAGGGGCGTGAGCGCTGGACATTACACCCATACGGCCGTAACTAAGAGAAGACGCTAGGAATGCCTTATCGTCTTGTCATCAACAAGGCCGGGCTTTGCCTTAGTCTCTCTCTCGCAGAAAACGGGGGGGAGGGGGTGGCGTGAGGAAGCTATTTGGAGGAACAAGCACTCTCCGGAGTAGATTCCGGTTGTCAAAACAACAGGTAACGGGTCAAGTATCTAGTTAGCTTTGAGAACGGAAGATGAAGCTCAATGTTGAAGAGAATGGCTTCAATGATGAGGATGAGGGGGACTGTGTGTACACTAACCTAGGCTCCGAGGGGAGAGCGAGGAGGGGCGTGTGGGCAGACTTATTTTTGTCCTTTTTCCAATGTGTCTCGCGCGGGGTGGGCTCTTTCAGCAACCGAGCTGAAGGTCCAACTAAACTGTAAATCTGGTATACCTAGTGATTTGTAGTCAGAGATGGGTAATCAAGAGACTACGACTTTTCCAACGCACAAGCGAGGGCCAAAACAAGAGAAACAGAGACTGACGAGAAGATTACGGCGTTTCTCCATGGCTGAGCTTTTTGCTAGGGAAAACCTTCTTCATCTCGTCACATCTTGACAAGTGCTCGAGGTTTGGTTTTGGCTTTTTTTATTTTTCGCCACCGCCACACGGCACCTGAACCTGATCTTACCACTCCTTACGGTATTCTAGAGGTCCTCCTCCTCCTCCTCTTCGGGTCTCCATGTTTTGCGTTTCGGGTGTGGTGCGGGATGGACCAATCAAATGCCAGGACTCTCAATCGATCTGACGATGCCGTCACAGGTGAAGAAAACACCATAGTAGAGACAACAGACAAGGTTTCGGGGGGGAGGGATCAGAAGAGCTCAAACTTGCAAATTCGTTAGTGAGGCATAGTCTGAGGTATAAGGGACAGTCTACAAACGAGGATAGAGGCGCGGCCAAGAAGTGAGAGAGCAGTCTAGAGCACGTTTCGTCGCGTTTTCGGTCATCCCTTGGCCCTGTCCCCATAGTTGGTGACTTGCAGTGCCTTTTTTGTTTTTTTGGCGTCTGGTGTTTCCTCCCCCTTGGCCCCCCCTCTCCCGCGTGCCCCTTTCCCGCACCTTCTGCTGCTCCCCCTTCCCGTCCCGGGCCCATCCCGGACCCATCCCTCCTCCCAACCTTTTTGAGTAACTTGATATTGGCTGGGTGCCGTCCTTGATTGTAGAGTTGCGACCATTGTTTCTCTGGGAAATCTTACCAACGGGGGAGAGGGGGCATACGTACAACTACACGGGACACGGACGATCGTAGGCGTGTGGCTTGGATATAGACTGAACGGAGAGAAGTCCGTGATCCGCGATGCGCGGCAGGATATACGTGTAAATTGTGATATTGTCAGCATCACTAAGACGAAGAGAAACGCAGGCGCCGGGCCGTGGTCCTTGCTCACTGCTACTACCATCAAAGTCAAAAAAATCAAACAAAAAAAACATCCGACCAGAGGCAGAAAGTATCCTCCAGCCGAGTCGGACGCTACCAAGTTATTTCTCCGGTCTCGACAGCGAGCGAGAGAGAAAATGAACATGTACCCGAGCCCCAGGCTTGGCATTTCCACGTTCGGTATCGTGTCGTGTGAGCAAGCAGTCGCAGGCTCTCAGCAAAGGGCGGTAAAGCCGGGTTCTCTATGGTATTCCGGCGGGAGGGCAAGACCGGCTGTGCCGGAGACGGCTGCCCCGGAGATTATCGACCGTTGCCGTGAAGGGCCTTATGATGCGGACTGACATGATAATATCTCGCCGAAAAGCGCCCTCGGTTCGGGGGTCTTTGTCGTCGTCGTCAAAATCTTACCTTCGGCACACGAGGGACGCACGTAATCAAACCACCCCCCCGCTTCCACGTCCCGTCTGGAGTTCCGTCCCGAGCCCCAGACAGAGTGTATCGTCTAAGGTGGTCCGCGACGTACCAAGATCCGAGTGCCGTGGCGAGGGGTCTTCTGGTGTGCAAGGCCCGTCCAGTGCGAATAAACATTCACCCGCGAGCTGGGGAAATCACCGTCATGGTTCGTTGAAACTGACACTTGCCCCTTTCAGGGTCCAATGCCGCTGCCTGTCTCCCTGTCCGCTGCGTCTTCTATTTTGACTTTCTCGTGGCACACCGCGCAGGAACGAGGACGGAGCTGGATTCTGCTTTGAGCAAAAGGATTTTTCGGTCTCGACTTTGCGTTTCCCCCGTGTACATTCGGGGGCTCCAAATTTTATAGTTCAATCCTTTTCTTGGCGCTCGTTCCCATGAGGCTCTGCTAGAACACGCCCAAGGGGTCTGTAACTGTCCGGTACTCGATCCAAAGTGCGGGATCCGAGGTCTATGAAGTGATGATCGACTGCAGGACACACACCACGGAGCTGGCTGCCACTTTGAGCCAAGATCCTCGCCGCCTTTGTGCTATGGACCTTCAGATCCGTGGTGCATTCGTACCGGACACTTCAGGTCGTGAGGCTCTGCTCGGTGCCGTGGCCGGCCGATGGATGCACCTGCTGTAAGGGGTCTCGGGCTTGAGTAGGTCTCCGAGAAAGACAGAGTTCTCGCAATAATGCCGTAGTCGCGCCATGTTGATATGACGCTTGTTGAATTCAACGCCTGTTCGCGATGTAAAATAGTGTCTAATTCACCCCCCACGCCTGGTTTTGAGTACAACCTGCTGCCGTCTAAATCTCGACTTGGTGGTGGGGAAACACACTGTGCCACCTTTTCGCCTCAGCTGAGACGACTTGAACAGAGCCACGCCCTCCCACTGGCTACTGGCCCCCGAAGAAAACCAAAATGAGCACTGCACAACCATTCGTCTCCGCCGTACCAAAACTCCCTTGTTCGCATAACCTGACGCTGTGACAGGGCCGATCGATCGACCTTTCTTCCCATGTCTATCGCTGAGCCCACCGTTTTCAAAGTACTTCCAAATTTTCCACCTTGTGGAAACGGAGGGGAGAAAATGCCCGAGAGGAACTACGGATTGACCACGACGGATCTTCAGTCCGCTTCGGCTAGTTGCATTATCAACCTGGCAGCCATATCTAGGAAAGGGAACGGACTTGTAACATCCTTCTCTTCGAGCAATCTCTTGTCGGCCGTCTCGTAGCCCGAGCATTTGAAGTCCACGAGATAGACGCCGTGTTCCATCTCGTATATCTGGATGTCCACGTGCAAGGCTACAAAATCTCGCTTGCCCTCGTCATCACTCACAACATGATAGCTATCCGGAGTCTTGCTACCTTCCGTGGGAGTTCCTGAGCTCTGATGCAGTGCTGTGGTCTAGTTAGTAAAATCCTCGCAGATCGAAAAGCAGTCTGCGACTTACTCGACGTCTCCCATCGGACCTTGATATGCCATGGGTCGGCCGGTAGCTTGTATCTCTTAAGAGGATCAATACTGCTAGTTGAATCATTGGCCCCCTGAGGAGCATATTCCTCGACGAAGCTACCGTCGTTGCTAGGCTGATCAGCCTCTGTGCCGTGGACCTTCTCATAGTCTTCATCCGGGACGTAAGTCGCGCCGAGCTTGTTCAAGGCCTTGTGGATACACAACAGCGCTTCCCAAGGTGCGTTACGCGAGCGAATGCCGAATTGCCATCTTACGGGCTTTGTTTTCTTTGCCTGAACGACTGGCGTCATGCCTTGTGGCCGTTTGCTGGAATCGTCGAGCCTAACTTGACTGTTCCTAGAGTGAGGCTTGAGGCGCCTTGCTGTCTCTTCCCTTTCTGCATCCGTACGGGCAGATGAGCCTGGTTCATCGACCACGATCGTCGGCGTTGGATGGTCTTCGGGGCCAGCCTTTTCACGCTCCATGTACTCCTTGTGGTAGTTTGGTAGACTGCTCGGCAGGATTCCGATCTTGCTGATGTAGGGCCGTTGTCCACCGACTGTTGACACGCCCGACCTCGCGGACGACGCGCTTGGGAGTGGACTACTAGAGCCGTCTTGGTCTACTGAGAGCGATGACATGGCCTCTGTTGAAAGATTAGACAGGACTCAACACATTGATAGGCTCTCACTGGTAGAAACGTACCATTGACTTGCATGAGCTTGTTCTCGCGAACAATCATGTACGCATCTTTAATGGCGGACGGCTCCGCAGCCTGGAGGGCCTCCTCTACATCCTTCTTCCCGTAACCCATGGTTTTACTGATCTTCTCTGTGACCTCATTGTGCAACTTCTCCTGGACTCTAGGCGGGGCATTGGGGGCAATATCACTCTTCTGAATGGCCTTATTAGGGTCCACGCCTGTGTTAAAGAACTCCTCTACCGGCGGCGCCAGATAAGGCGGCAGGTCTGTCATAAACCAGGGGTCCTGGCGGATATCATCAATGGTGGCACGTTGCACGGGGTTGACGACCAGCATCTTCTTAATGAGGCCTGCAGCACCAGAGTTCATCCACTGCGGTATGCTGTATGTGCCGCGTGCAATCTTTGCGAAGAGACTGGGGATGTGTTCGTCGTCAAAGGGCAGTCTGCCAACCAGCAGGACGTAAAGAATCACGCCACAACTCCACACATCGACCTCCGGGCCAGCGTAAAGCTTGCCACCAATGACTTCGGGTGCGGCATAATTTGGACTACCGCAGCTCGTCTTCAGGAAGTTTCCGTCCGTCATGATGTTGCTCAGACCAAAGTCGGCAATTTTGACATTGAGGTTATCGTCCAGAAGAAGGTTCTCAGGCTTCAGGTCTCGATGCACGATTTTGTGTCGGTGGCAGTACTCGACGGCGCATAGCATCTGCTGAAAGAATCTGCGCGCCTCGGGCTCCTTCATCCGGCCATTTTGCACTATGTAGTCGAAAAGCTCTCCGCCTGCATACTCAAGGACCATGATGATCTCGTTGGACGTCTTGATAACGGTGTACCTGTGTTGGGCCAAGTCAGTGACAGGTCTGCAGCAGGCGAGGGTCGTCCCTGATCAGTAGCATACAGTTTGATGATGTGAGGATGTCGCAAAAGCTGTAGGTATTCGATTTCGCGCTCCACGCGGCCAGCCATGTCTCTGCTAATGAGCTTCTTTCTCGCGATGATCTTCAGAGCGACCTGCTGGCCGGTACCATTGTGGATGGCCAGCTTCACTTTTCCAAAGGACCCCTCGCCCAGTGTCCTGATAATCTTATAGGCGCCGATGCGCTGCTCTGTCTTGATCTTCTCCCGCAGCGGGGCGGTGGTGTCGACGGGCGGTCCCATGTTGGCGACGTTTACGGCACCGGGCAAAGGCGGTTGCAGTTCGTGACGGCCGGCGGCGGGGGCGGCAGCATCGGAGGCGGCACCGTGCTGCTGGGAGCGTCGTCGGATCTGGGAGGGCGAGAGGCTGATATGGAGCTCCTCCTCGTCGAAACCAGAAGCCATGTTGTCGGTCGGAAGGGGGGGCTCGGGTCGTTTTTGTTTAAATGGGTTGTGGCCAGAGCAAGCCTTTGGACCACACTCAAGTGGGCATGACGAAGTTGGATGTGGATTGTGGAGGGGAACATGGAATGGTGAGGTGGAGTGGCTGCCAAGAAGCTCCCTGGCTTGCCTGGTTCGTGCCAGGCTGTTCTGCACCTTCCTGCCCCCCCTTCTTTTCTATCTGCCTGCCCATGCCAGGTGCCACAACTCCTTGCCCGCAATGGTGGGGAGAAAGTGCGCTGTGCTGGTCTGTGCATTTCCATGAGGTGCCGTTTTGGGGTGCAAAGATGGAGGGGCTTCCACCAGGGACCTACGGGCTAATACTCAATCAACTTCGGTGATGAAAGAATCATCGCGAATTGGGCAGCTTTTCACTGGGCTGGTCAAACTAATCCTGAGTAGTGCTGCTACTACCTTACGTACATAACTTCTAGTTGACGCGTTCCTCCTGACACCGCCTCACCTCTCATCTCATGTCGGGCCCAACGTGGTAAACCAAGGAGTGTTTGAGGTGGGTGAGCAGATAATGGCTGGGTAGATAGTCCGACACACCTTTGGTATCATACACCTCATTTCCCCAGGCTGTGGTGTGAGGCGGTTGCTGATAAGTGACAGCTCACAATCATGCTGCTGAGTGAGCCGGTCCGACGAGAACAGCTCGCATCACCAGAGAAGTTGGTGGATGTAGCCTCATGACTACATGATAGCTACGCCCGTTATGATAACCGACAAATACGACTACCGTTGCAATATCGGTCATCGGTCATCGTCTGACAATGCTAGTGTTTGTTCATTCGTTGGTCTCCCGGCGTCCTGGACCAGGAAAATGTCAGGACACTCGATCAAAGGTTATCAGCAAGCAATCACAGCCTTCTTGAATCATCCCCAAGTGAGCTTGGCACACAGACTGACACATTCAATGTTGATACCAGTAGTGACGAGGCCAGTTAATGGCGGCTCGGGAGCACAGTATGGCAGCGTATCATTTTCATACCCTGCACTAGCGACAGAACCTCTTAATTATCGCCCTTCGACACAGGCTGAGCTCTTGGCCACAGGAAATCCCTCGTGCCCTTGACTCCAGGAAACAGAGCCCAACGGATCGCTGGCATCGCTGCCCGCCTGCATGTCATCTTTTGGACGGCCCGGCAACTCAGGCCACCCAGGGATCAAGGCGCTGCAACTGCTCTACATCGGCTAAACAACCCTGATCAATCCTACCACCCGGAGGAACAACGGCCCTCCGACCCCAAGTACGTACATGTATGCCATGGAACGGCTCAAATGTCGAGATGCAAAGCGAGGATCAAAATCTTTTGAGGACTATCAATGGCCGCTTCTAGAGTTGGTCGGTAAAACAAACCCGAACCGAGAACATCAACCGGCGGTCTGGAGTCGGGATCATGTGCCCGCTTCTGGATTTTGGTCTCCTTTCGTCCAGGTGCATATTGCGGGAGTCGAGTACGGGGTTGTGGGGGGAAACTGTGGTCTGCAGGACGAAAGATTCTGCAGCAACTCCATTCCCGAGGTTATAGGAGTACCTAGGCTCACGATACCCTTCGGGTGCTTGTTCCTTACCCAAATGGTAGACCAAGTGGAGGCGGGTGGGTTCCCCAAACCCGCGTAGACTTCGTCCAACCCATTTCTTCCAAGGTTGCAAGTCATTCCTGGAACCGTAACTTTTCGGCCACGAGAGTGAACTTATCTTCATCCCACAGTTCCACTCACAGAGTCTCGTCGCCAGGTGCAGTCATCAAGTGGTGAGCTATTATTACAGTATGTGCGTACAATTTTGAAGAGCAGGCCGGCCAGCGTTGTGGTCTGTCTACTGAGGAGAGTCTCCCGGCACTTGTGGGGCGGTTACGAATGGTCTTTTTCGTCTTCCGCACGAAGCCTCTCAACGAGCTTCCCAGAAAGATAGGGACTCAAACCGAGACTGCTTGTGTTAGTCCATCTGTCCGGTTTCTTGCCCCTCGGCCTCTCAACTTACATTCCCTCGTTCGTGATGATCCGATACGTTCCGCTTGGCTCGAGCTGTCCAATGATGTTGCCGCTCTGATCAACCTCAACACTGCCCAGAATATCTTCAGGCCATGCTATGCGGCCAAAGTCTGGAGGATTTCTGGAATCACTGAGATGAACGTAACCACCATGACCGCCTCCACCGGCGCCGCCTTGAGCACTGGCACCACCAGCACCGCTGCTTCCGACCTTGCTCGGCGAACGACTCTTGTTCTTCTGAGCGAAGAATACGCCTCCGGAACCAAGATTGGCTCCGCCAGGCCCAGCAAAGGCTTGAGCCTGTGATAAGAGGTCCTTGTCCTTATGTGCATGCTCGGCGAGAACTTCGTACAGGATCTTGGTAAAGGTTTGGTTCTCAATAAACGATCGTGGCGTCGGTGGGTCAGTCGTTGAGAAGCCAATGGCTATTCTCTTGTTGGGCGGCTCATCTTCGAGGTAGGACAGGAGAAAGGAGGCTCGCGATGCGTCCGCGGGTAACACTTTCTGCGCGGTGGAAATGGTCAGCTTCCTGGATCGATGCGCACGCCAGATAAGCAAGTACTTACGATGCGCGGATTGGACGACAAGCTGGAAACAGCACGGGAGAAATTCACTCTAGCGGCATGCCTCGGCAAGAAGCGAGCTACTGGTGCCAGCATTGTGAGTATAATGGGTGTAAGGGGATTGCGACAGACACAAGCGGCGCAAATCCATTCGCGAAGCTGTCTTTCTTCATCACTTTTTTGGGGCACAGACAGCTCCTCCCACTTCCCATTCATGACGGCATCCACTGCCAGCCGAGTCCAGGGAGCTTTAGCCGCCGGCTTCAGCCACAACAAGTCCAACTCCACTTGACTGTGGCTTAGGCGTGGGAGAGCATGGTTGGTTACTTTACCAAAACGCGTTGCTTCGCTGAAGTAGACGCGTCTCAATTAAACAATTGGCGTCTCCCGTTGCTGGTCGTAACGACAACTCTATGACAATTGCGACAACCCACCACGCCAAAGGGTTTCCTGAAACTCGTTACACTGTCCTCGATTCGAACACCAAAGCACGAACAAGCCGCTCAATCATGGATCTTCCACCGTCGATATCCCCAAAGCGCAAGCAGATGCCCATGGGCAACATCTTTGGCGCAAGGACGCCTGCCCCTCCATCTTCCGCGATACCCTCCTCCTCGCCCGCATTCGGTACCCCGGTCCATCCTTTGAAATCTTTCAAGGTTTCGGCGCCCACGAAACATGCGATTCTTCCCATAATTCTGCCCCCGGCCACACTACGACCACTGGCATTTCGTACTTTCACAAAGAAACACAGCTTGACGCTTACCTCTACCGCACTGCAAGAACTAGCTACCTTTATCGGCCGGCACTGTGGCTCTGCATGGCGAGAGGAAGGGCTTGCAGAGAAGGTTCTGGAGGAGGTGGCCAAGTCATGGAAGAGCCGCAACGGTGGAGTTATCGTCGATGGCGCCAGCCCGGAGTTAAAGGACATTCTGAAAACTTTGGAAGGGAACATGAGTGGGGGCAAGATTGTGGCCGGCGCCAGAGGTTTGAGTAGACAGAATAGTCTTCTGATTGAACCAGGCCAGGATGCGGACATGTCGAACACGAGATTGGGTTTGCGGCCGGCACTGGCATCATTGGCTCGGGAGGATAGCCAACAGAGCTTCGGCATGTCCAGCCTTGGCGTCGAGGAAGAGGAAGACGACGAGAATATTAGAGATCCGCGGAAGTGGCTCAACGTCGTCGATGCCTATGATCAACCAAGGTTCTCTTACAATGTTGCCAAGAAGCATTTCGAGAGGTATGGTATATGTCTCTTCCCATACAGGAGTTGCTAGCTAACGATGGGCAGAGAAACCTCGAAGCCATCCCTGCTACCGCCAGCATCACACAAGACTGCGCTGTTCAGGAACAGGTATAACGTTATACATCAAAGACTGCTCAGGAATGAGTCTTTCCAGACATCGGCTGTCGCCAGCACGAGGGCTCCATCGGGCAAACGCTCATCATCAAACCAACTAAACCACAAGATTACCCCAATTGCCAACCTCTTAGGTCGGCACGGCAGCCATCACATGCTTCTCGGCATGTTGAATGTCTTGCCTGCTGGTGGCCTCGCAATTAGCGACCTGACTGCTACTATTGCCCTAGATCTATCGCAAGCTGTCGCAATTCCCGAAGATTCGGCCTGGTTCGCTCCCGGAATGATTGTGCTCGTGGATGGTGTTTACGAGGAGGAAGAGGAATCCGTTGGCAAGGGACTGAGTGGTAGCAGCGGTGTTGGAGGAACACTAGGCGGGAGGTTCCAAGGTTTCTTCATCGGCCAGCCCCCTTGCGAGAAGAGGAGAGCAACACTAGGGGTCAGCGGTCCCGATGGCGGCCAGGATCACACCATAGGAGGTGGGTTCGGCTGGATTGATTTCCTCGGCATCGGAAGCGAACGAGCCGTTGGATCCAAGATGCGAAAGCTCGAGCAACGCCTATTGCCCCGCCACTCTGCGGAGGAGGTGCCCAGCAGAGGTCGGATGGTGATCCTCGGCGAGCTGAACCTCGACCAACCACGAACGTTGCAAGCCCTGCGTAAGGTACTTGCGATATATGCGGCTGAACCAGAAGGCTCAAGCCCCATGACTTTCGTCGTCACGGGCAACTTTACCCAGCATGCCGTCCTTGCCAGAGGCGGTAGCGGCGGCAGCATAGAATACAAGGAATATTTCGACGCCTTGGCCTCGGCCCTATCCGACTACCCCACCCTCCTCCAAACGTCCACCTTTGTTTTCGTTCCGGGCGACAATGATGGCTGGGTGTCTTCCTTCACCGCCGGCGCCGCGACTCCGCTACCCCGGAAAGCAGCACCGGACGTCTTCACATCACGCATTCGACGCGTTTTCGCGGCCGCGAATGCAGAGCTCGGGGCCAAGAGCGACGGCGAGGCCATCTGGACTTCAAACCCGAGTCGTCTGACGCTGTTCGGCCCGAATCATGAAGTTGTTGTCTTCCGAGACGATATCTCAGCCCGCCTCCGCCGCACAGCAGTCCGCCTCAAGTCATCAAAACAGACGGCAGGCGAGGATGAGGAGAACCAGCCTCCCGAGGCTGAGGGCGGAGCTGACGATGTCGACATGGCTGAGACCGACCGAGCCGTAGCAGAGGCTATGGATGTCGATATTTCCAGCGAGAAGCCCGCCGTCGAACAGGTCAATTCGAGCCTACCGCAGGACGTCCACACGGCGCGGAAGCTCGTCAAAACGATCTTGGACCAGGGGTATCTGTCGCCTTTCCGTCAAGCAACCCGTCCGGTGCACTGGGATTTTGCGACGGCACTGCATCTTTATCCGCTGCCGACGTCCATGGTCCTCGTGGACACGACGGCGCCGCCGTTTTGTGTGACGTACGAGGGGTGCCACGTCATGAACCCGGGCAGCATTCTTGTGCCTGGACGAACGCGGGTCGGCCGCTGGATAGAGTATGAGATTGGCAAGATTGGGAAGTTACGGGAGACGACATTTTGAGGTATAGCATAGCGGCTTTGTATTTTTTCTGCTAGATTGGGGGTTACAGTGGTGGCTAATGTTAGCAACCGGCACTGGGAATTGTAGAGGTTACAACCATCTTCAAGGAATCCAGAGGCTTTGAACGACGATACGAATAAGGATATGACATGAGATCTCCCCTAATAATTTTCTAACCATTGGCCAAAGCCTGCCCATGCCGAATCAGCTCTATGCCTACGAAAGAAATCAGTTGCGTGGCGAACAACAAGGCCTTCTGAGCCCGTAAGTCGTGGTCATGTAGAATGGTCCCTGAGGTAGTCAACGACGACTTTTATATTTGTGTATTATCATTCAGCCCGAAACATAGCGCTACAGTCAACAAAACGGCGGAAGCCAGTCTGAGAAAGCCAATTCGGATTTAATATTTGCCTTTCACCTGAGTTTACCCGTATGATCCTACTTTCCCCCGTTGCACGAACATGGTCCTACCTTTGGGTCGGTCTTTTAACAAGAATGAAGTCGGAACCCTTCGGCAGTCAGCAACACTTCGCGGAATCTTGTTTCACGATTTCACGAGAGCTGGGCGTGGATACTCGCGGAGTCGTTCCCGTATGTTCTTTAATCTGTCCCCGGCTTGGATTCGCCCCATTCTGTCACTCGGAAAGCCACGAGCTCCTGGTGTATCGCTGAACTAGGCCGCGATCCAGTCGCCTCAATATTGATAACGTCCACTAGAACAACAGACGGGGAGCACAGCGAAAGACTCTCGGCCACTAGTCTCTGCATCTTAACATCCCTTTCTTCACTTGCAGAAATGATTTTGCGAATACCAGCGGCAAAGTTTTCGAGCCCGGTCGACATTTTTGTAATCACCACATAGGCGACGCAAGGCCATCTAGACCTGGCGTCAGCACGAGCACTGCAAGTTCCTCTTGGTGAGTGGCGACGTGCTCCTTAAACCGACTTGCGCTGACCACTCCGTGGTCCTGCGCTAACTGGTTCGTCGTCCAAGTCCCGCTTGGAGTTCCTCGGCCCAAGTTTCGCAAAACGGGAAGTCGCCTGTAGATTATTGCCTCGGAGCCTCCGCTGCTACACTCTCGTTGAGTATCAAAGCACACGGCCTGCAACATCTGTGAATATGATATTGTGGGTGGTCCCGGACTTTGGGTCTGGAATTGAATTGTTCTCCGTCGCCCAAATTGCAGATGTACTCTGCGTTGATATTCTAACTCGTGCTCGAACCAAGAATCGCGGTCGGTAAAAAGCATATCATCGCAGTGCTCATCCCCTACGGTGCAGATTTACGCTTGGAAATCGTCAAAGTCTTAGACTCTATTTGATTCGGTAGCTTTCATTCATGGAATGCCGACATCCATTTGAAACTTACCGCGGGTCCTCCTCGTCACGGCAAGACTGTGTTGCGAATCGTATCGGGCACTCGAAGTGCGCACCGGGAGACGACAGGTCTTCAAGTCGGGACAGTGTCTGAATTGTTGCTCCTGTGTTTTCAACTGAGGAACTGGTCGTAGGGACGTCCTCCTCGGAGACTTCGTCTCATGAACAGCTTGCGTGGCCAGGAAGTTATCCCCTTGGTATCGCATGCCGTCTTTCTGGCTCTGCGTTCCCATCCGATTCAGAACATGCCTCCTCATGTGATGAGCGGAGGTCTAAGGGACCTGTTACAGGCTCTGAAGACTTCACGTCCTCTATTAGTCCTTCCGCACGTTACGTTCTGCAATCTATGAAGTAGTACAAACATGACCTTCAATGGCAAAGTTCTTCGTAGAGTCTGTCCACCAGCTTGCCAGCCGATTCGATCCGCGTTTGGGGGCACTTCTCTCGGATCCATGCGACTTTGGCTGCCTTTGGGTCTGGCTTACTCACATGCACTTTTGCCCCAATGCTGCTTGGGGCGGGCAGCAATAGGTTAGGTTAGGCTTTGAACAAACATGACAAGTGACTCAAGATGCTCGTCGGCGGTGTTTACAGTATGACATCTCCTCTTAGTTGCAGCAATTATGCTGTATCGCAATGATGAGTACCTTAGTCAGACCTGTTGATGGTGCCGTTGATTCACAAATTTGCAGGATACGCCGACTCGGCCGGCGGAGTCCAAGAGACTGTTCAAAACTAGATAGAACCGAGTGTTAAAGGCCTACACGGTATATCGATAGGGAGACTTGCGATAAAATGGCGCCTCTTCCACTTTGTTTAAATGATCTCCAATTTACTTCGGAACATTCGAAAAGCGGGAGCCCTCGACTTCAAACGGGATAAGACTGGAAATGATCAAGGGATCCATCCTCTTCTTCTACTCGTCGAGAGGAGAGAGAACCCTGAACATGTTGAGTCTCTAATGGCGAGACGGCTTCTGATGATCCGCCAGGTGCCTCCTGTGCCCATTGACGGATCTCATTGAGCTTTTGTCAAGCACCGTCACATTTCTGAGCAATATTTCGTCTCGAGCGTTTAAGTCCATGGTGATGTGGGGAGGTTGTTCTTTCAGAAATGTAGTTGCACGTATCTTGTAGTGAGACTTGATTATCTAGAAACAATGCGTTAATTTCTACAGATCCTCAAGCAGCCAACGCGTCGCCTTCATAATTAGACAGCCAACCATGCTGGCTGAAGCGTTTATTTGACTACAATCTCCCGATTAGCCCCAGGACCATGGTAGGCGTATTAACATACCATTAGTAATGAAGGATGATGCCATGAACACATACTTCTTGAAGGAAATTCTTCGATACTGTTATTCTACGAGTGTAGAATCTTCGTCTCAATGTTGTGAGGGCAGGACTTCGTATTCACAGGTGAGCTATTTGCTGAGAACGTCGGAAACGAGCCGAGAAGATGTAGCGCAAATGCTGTATGAGATAATATTGAATAAAGTGGTGCTTCCATTGACCCGAGAAACCCCTCGCGGCCCCTGAATGTTATAGTCTGCTTTCTTTACCGGATAAGAAGTAATCATTGATCAAAGCACTGCCCGAGAAAACTTTCGGCTACTTTGATGATCATTGCATAAAACGGGTCTTTTTCAAAAGTCATGTCAAATCATTCAAGTGAATGAGCTAAGAAGAAAGAGGCGATCGACGGGAGTTTCGACTTGAACATCGCCTTTCCGGGCCTTTACCTGGATGAATTCCCCTAAAGACGTATGTTTCGACCCTCTTGAGACAACAGCCGTGGTGATCAAATTGAAGGCGCGGATTCCGAGGGCTCTAGAACATATCATGGACTACTGAAGAAGTATGCCTTGTGAAACCCGCGATGGGTACGTCGCCAGGGAAATGCTGAATGTCATGTCACGGATTAGTCGTTGGGAAGGGCAGTCGTCAAGGTCTGTTTCGTTCAAGGTCGTTGAGATGCAGTTGTGAGACAACACTTTGCTACGCAATTGAACTTCAGCTTTTCAGCTTCCGCAGAAGATCGTGATTCCCAACCAAACGGTACATCCCAATGCGATCAGTTGCAAGTGAGTCGTCACTTTACAGAGTGTGACCTTCCTGGCTAAGTGCGCTGCCATACCTTTGGGGGCAGGAGAATCGTCCAGTGGTGGAGTAGGTTGTTTACCGCATAGATAAGCCTCGTGCTCTCCTACCAGTGAGAACAAGTCCAGGCTGGGTGGGTGGGCTGCGCTTGACCGCCGCTGAAACGAAGTTGACCAAAAGATGGAAGTCGGACGTCGTTCAGGGCGTTCTCGCAGGGCGAACATATGGCGGGAAAGAGCGGCCTTCACTTCCGCCCTCGGTCCCACTCTAGATTTGACTTCAAGATAGGCTGTCCAATCAAATCCATCGAGCACTAACAGAATATACCTTGGACCTAATCGACCTTCCCATGCCGAGACGGGTAAACTTGAAGTTCCTGTCTTTCAGTCCCAGCTTTCCTTCCGTCCCAAGTCCCAGCATCCGTCGGGATCAGGTTTGCGTACCTCAGTAACCCGTAGTCCTGGCGGGTAAAAAAAAAAGGACAAGAGATAAAGGTCGATGGTGGCCTAGACCGCGGCCTGTTTAAGCGAGAAAGCACCAACGCCAAGTTCGGCCGGGTCTAGCCTCCACTCCTCCGCAGCTACGTGCCTTCCATAGGTAGTCCAGTGCTCGGTTCGACCCAATCAAGTCAGCGTCTAGGTAGGCATCTCACGTTCAATCGCCTCGCATCTCCTTGTCCTGGTGCCACTTCAGCACGCCCGGTATCGTGGGGAATCTCGATCGAGATCTCACTGAATTCGCATATCATCCGAGTAAGGCCCCATTCAGCCCTGCCGGCAGCCTCGACCGCCGCCGACCCTCCAAGAAGACGCAGGAGGCACAAACGGATACGCTGGGCTCCGCCAGCATCGCGAACACCACTCGCCCGCCAGCACTGCGTGCGAGCTTGCGTTGCCTTCCAGGTTGCGTGAGCAGCCTCGTCTCACTCCGTCGCTGACTGCCACCGTCACTTACACTACTTCCGGTTCCAACTACCTTACCTCGCCTCTGCGCCCCTGCTTACATCGCTGCCGTCGCCTGTTTACCCTTGTTACAGCGTAAAGAGAATCGCCTGGCACAGCCTTTCCGACGTCGCTTCACGAGTCGACCATCTGATCACCGTCGTCAGCAGTCGTCAGCTAACGTGGGTGCTGCTACCGTCTGGCTCCGCCGCACCGACGTTGCACCTGTCTCTTTCGGAGTTTATGGATCTGGGCATCACGGCATTCCGTCCCCGCTCTCAGTGAACCGCCGTTGACAGCACCGCGCCCCCGTTGCAATTAAACCGGTCATGGCACTGTCACCGGGTGGCATCGTTCCGGCTCAGCTGGGCTTTCTTGCCATCTTTAATCCGTCGCTGGGTCATTCCGACGAGACCCTTGACGATCAAATCGTATACTACTCTTCAGTCAGCACCCAGAGACACAAACGGCGCCACCGCTCACGTGCCAAGCCCACTGCGAATCTGTCTCAGGAAGAACGCAATGAACGTCTTCGTCAGATTGGTCTTGCCCAGGGCATGGTCGAGTTCAGTAAAAGCTTCTCTGGCGGCCAGCCTGTCGACTCCATCGACACGGATAAGACACGTGTGATCCTACATGAGCTGGAGCAAGATTGGTGGATCCTTGCTGTTCGTTTCACCTCATACCAACTTACCTGCTCTTGCTGATTGCCTGCAGTCCATTGATCTCACTCGCATTCCTCTCCCGCCCAAGCTCCAGACTGGGAAAGCACAAGAAACCCCAGAAGAGGTTGTCGAGTTTTCGTCTAAGGAGATTAAGCCCTCATCTCTTCTGTTGCAGGATCTGCTCCGTGCTCATTCCATCTTTCTGCTTCACCATGGCACCTCGCTCAGTGCCCTCTTTGTACGCTCCCAAAGGACCAATTTCCTTAGCCTGGTTGGTCGATATTGGGACCTATTCTTGTCGACCTGGAACGTGATGTTACAAGGGAACCCGATTCGCACAATATTTGGAGGTATCAACATCGCTGCCTCTGGTGAACTGGGCATTGGCGTCGGCGAAGAGGAGCGGGGCAGCGGAGAACGAGAGGTATTGGAAGGCCTGGTCACGAGAATTGAGGGACTCAAAGATCTCGTGGTCTCCAAATTCGGATCCTTGAATGCCGATGGGGAGTCGAGAGATGGCAAGGGGCCGAAAAGGTCCTGGTTGGGCACAGGGCAGGATCCGGGTCCTGAAGACGGTGCCATATTCCTCGGGACAGGAGCGTTATCTCGCAAGTCGGTGAGAGACATTACCTTATGGATGGAAGACTTGTATACCTGGGGAGACAATGCCTACGGTGTCATCGACAGTCCGACATCTCTTCGCGCTGTCCGACGGGGGAAGAGAGCCGAACAGGTGCCGGAGGCCACATCAGTGCCGATCCCGACGGCATTGACGAAGCCTTCAGTGCGGCCACCGGTTCGTCCAAATGCAAATCGATCAAACTCTGGCTCCGGTTCCGGAAGCTCGACCTCAACGAGAACACTCGCAGAGCGGCGTGGCTTGGAGATTGGCACAGTGAAAGAGGCCAAAAGGCCAGCTTCAATCAAGGATAAAACACCTCCTATTCCTAAAGACACCAACGCCGCCACCGATGCTACCGCCACGCCAGCACAAGAAGAGAGTGATGGCCATATGGATAAGATTATGACGGTCATGAAGCTGGGTTACGGCACTTACTGGTCAATCGGCAAGTCGGATTCTTCTTCATCTACGGTTAAGAGCCAACTTTCTGCCATTGCTGCCTTGCAGAGTATGGAGCCCTCCAAGGCCGCCGGAAACGCGCATGTGAAGCCAAAGCAGATGGATGACGATGAGGGACACTACCTCATCGGCTTGATGGGCGACGTTGAGGAGGGCAGCGGCGATGACGAAATCGGGGTCTCAGATGAGGCAGCTGAGAACGAGTCAAACTCTCGTACTATGCTTCGCACCGTCCATGTTGAGCTCGAAAAGATAGGTACGGACCGGCTAGAGACAGATGTCGTGAGGAACCTTGGGAGCTTCACGAATGATGTGACGCCTCTCGGGGCAAACGCCGTGAGCTCGAACCCAACGTTTGGAAACCAAGACTCCAACAAAGCAAGCAAAATGCGCGTCGTCGTGTACGTAAACAAACCCTTCGTATTCACCTTCCTCTTTGAGCTGAGGACCGACTCGTTGGCTTGGAACTCGTTTTACAAGTCGCTCCATTTGCAGTTGGCACCTCTGCGAAAGCCACTTTTGTCGTCGATACAATATCGGCCAGAGAGACCGGAGGCCACTTCCTCCCCGTCCAATATTTACGATCTTGTGTGGGACGCCGAGGCTATGACGGTGTACTCGACTATACCAAATATCCCGGATCATACGCAAGCGTTCCAGCCAAATGCCCAATTGCCCTGGTCAAGGGTGGAGGCCATGAATACACACATGCAACTGCTCAACATTTTCAATCTCACCCGACCGGAAATGAATCAGCTCGAGAGGACCTGCAAGACCAATCGTGGTTGGTGGGTCGTCTGGCAGCGTATCTTGAACCGACACGCTACACCCGGTGAAGCATATCAGTCGATGGAGACCGACGAGGACGACGACAAGTCGACCTCTGACAGAGAGGTATTGCCGGCGAGCGGGGACAGCTCTAGCACAGCGCGGCCGTCTCCGCCTGCGCCGCCGAGCCTGACGGTCAGCAACGAGATCATCTTGATCCGCAGGGCGAGCGACCACGCCGGCTACCGCGGCGTCAGCTCGTCGTTCGCCGAGAGCGGAGCGGGGACGGGAGCAGGATGGGGCGGTGACGGCGCGGGCCGTCTGGCGTCGGGCATCGGCATTGATACACGGAAGTATATTGAGGGACTTTTGAACTTTAGCCGGTAAGAACATGATACAATTCTCCGAAATCGGGGGAGGGACTTTCCCCCTCCAACTTGTGGTTGAGAGACGACGTGGAATACGCGAAACCGGTATATTCACGGCTACGGCGTCGGGTCGTTGTAGAAGGGAGGTCCCTTGCAGGTTAGTGATGCACGTTGGTAGTGGGCTTTTTCGCCAACAATACAATTAGAAACAGCCACTAGGTAGTTTTTGCCATCAAAAATCAAGATGAATATCTCATGACCATGCGTTACCCCTAATTTGGATAAGCATATTACATGTTTGCAACGTCATGTTTTTTAGGCGGACATTCTGCAAGAAATGCCCGGCTGGGCTTCGGCCTAACTAAAACAGTGTTTACCAGCAACAACAGCTCATAGTTCGACGCTAGAGGAACCGTAATTCTTCTCTGCAGTAGCTTGACAGCGACCCGGTTCCAATGACGCCATAGAATATGTAGAACGTGACTCGCAATATCATATCCTCCCTTGGGGAGAGTGATCCCTTGGGGAGGAGTGACTTCTTTTGAGCGTCACGAAGCCTCACGATCAAGCAGAGACCTGCGTATGGTGTGTAGGGACCTTACAAAGCTAACTAAAAGTGAGCAACAGATAAACCTTAGCCTATCCGGTGAGGTAAGTGGCAAAACACTTCGGTGAGGTGTTCTCAGCGTCCTCATTCCAGACACATGATGATGATGATGATCCTAAACGGACCTGTGTAACCAGCGATGTGGTACCACAGGGTAGGTAGACTGTTGTGTCAAAAACATGAGCATTGTGATCAATGGCCGCCAATGCGGACCTTTCAACTCTGGCCAGAGACCCCCAGCGTTCGGTAACATCAGACTCTAGAGGAACAAAGGCTGGAATTGCAAGGCTACTTGTATAGAAGATGCAAGTTTCCGGCGCTTCACGTTAAGCAACAAGGGTACTTTGCCAGTGCTGCTGGCCTCGACAGACGCTTCGCTTGCTCGACGCGGTATGCAGCTGAATCCACGTTCCAAGAAAACCGTAAGCTGGGCATCTCGAGAGAAAATAAAGGCTGTGTTTTATGAGGTCACCAAGGCGGTTGTGTCCTTGATTGTGCTTTGCCAAAGTACCGTCATTCATTATAGAATGATATCTTGTGTTCAGTCTTATGATGCTATTTGGACTCTTCAAGGCAGGGGACTCAATCAGGTAGCGCTCCGAAGTTTTCAGCTCTGCTCTATGAGACAATGTTTATGTAAAGAGACGTAATATTTGGCCTTCAAGAGAGGTAGAAGCAGGCGCAGGATCTTGAGTCGTGTAGAGACGCAAGGAGCTTCCTACCATGATGCTGTCAGCACATACTATAGTTACCTACGCAAAGCATTCTGAAGTAGACGGGCGACAAAGAGATCATTCGTCCTTTGAGAAAATCAATAGAAGTTCTTTGGCCAGGCTTTTTGCTGTGCTTAGCTTGCTCTATCATGTTGCCGTTCCATCTGTGAATGCTCCCCCCCCTCTGTATCTGTATGATGCTAAGAATAACAAGACACTAGACACCCAAAAGCGATGGCCGAAGGCGAAGGGAACGGACATGGACTGGTGCGTAATTGATGCCCGTGGGTTCACACCGGCGAAAGCTTGTCGAATGGTGCACGGGTGTGGTTGTCCGTGGGAAGCCACTGGATTTTTGCTGCCCTCATATCTTCTGTTCCTTTGGGCATGTATGGTCCTAGCCGGGATTTTATGAGGCTCTTGACGGATGGCAGCTCGAGTGGGAGGCGACAGGTTTTCCAAGCGTGGATATGCTGGCTCACCATGTTTCACCGAAGTCGTTGCACAAGGTTTGATAGGACGGCAGCGATCGCAACCAGGATGCGGATACAGCGACCAGGGCATAGATGGGTTGATGTGGATGGTTGAGGGATGTTTCCTCTGGGGTTGCTGGGCTGCGGAAGGGCAAAGACAGCGAATCGCCGGGAGGGAGGGATGGGATTTGCTGCAGGGGCCGGGAGGGGGGGAAACACGACATACAAGGGCGGAGAAGGAGGGGCAGAAGATTTCCAGGATCCCAGAAGTGGGAGGGGGACTGCGAGCCTCTTCACCTGCCAACCGGCATCACCCCGCCGGTAGATTGTAAAAGTAAGGTAAGGTAGGGAGAGAGTGTGTCTGCCAGAGTTGACGGGGCTGAGAGCACCGAAAAAGGGTTTTTTCTTCAAACTTGTCTTCCCTTGCACAGGAAAGCTGAATGGGAAAAGTCATGAACCCTGCAGAAGGCGGAACAGAGCCACAACTGCCAATGAGAGTCGCGCATCCACGAGCCCTGCGGCTTGCTTGCGACTTCCTAAGGTACAGGGTAGTCCTGAGAGTCCACAGCTGACCACAAAGTTGACGTCCTTCGGGCACGTCGGGAGAGGCGCCACCACTGCCCACCAGAAACGCGCCACCATCTCTTAGAAATCCCTCCCTCTCAGCTCCGGGTTGCTCCCTCCCCTGCAAAGATTTCACTGCCTTGGTTTCAGAAGCCAATCTGTTGGATGGCCCTATCCGTCAGTAAACGCGCGAAATGGATGACGGTCGCGGATGCCCCAGGGATTCGTTAAGCTGAACGCAGTCTCGTCCAAGCCGTCTAGCGGCATCGTCGGGGCCGTCTTGGACCCTTGGATGATGCCATTGGACCGCGTTAGGCATGTCAGGCGCTCAAACAATGTCAAGCTTGGAGCAGCAAAGCAAAAAAAGCTCATCTCCAGAATCCAGAAGCGTGAGAGGCTCAGGTGTTGAGCACAGATGGTGGCGGTACGTACCGTGTTAGTTGCCATGTTGTGTTGTTACTTCCAGGTGTGCGCGTGAAGAAAAGGTATTGGCTGGTGAGGTCATCGTTCCCGCAAGTGCCGATCCCCGTGGAAATCATCGAAGTTCTGCTGCCCTCTTGTCCTTGTCCGCGCGCAGCCAGAACCAGAGCAGCACAGCGCAGCTTCCGCCAGCGCGGCGCAAATTGTCCATGCCCGGTGCCGAGAGTCCTCTTCCAATCCATGTCCAACCTTCGCCTGGGAAGAACCCTCCTCGACCGATCCCTTCCCACCCTCCCAACTTATTAAAGATACCCTTGTCTGCTGCTCATTGCTACTGCTTTCCGCCACGACCTTAATCACCCGACAACCAGTTCAGATCCAGAACTGTCTTAATTGTCCCACGCCACCCTACAAGACTCTGTTCACTCTTGTATTCCTCCACATCACACACACAGGTACAATCCGAAATCAATCTCCCGTTGTTTTGGTGTCAATATCAACCCAAGCCAAGATCAATCATCTTCATCAACCACCAGTCACACCAAAGCCTTCAGCTTCGTTTGAGACACTGCCACAAACGAGCCATCGACATCAATCACACATTCCAGCGCTCTCACGAGACCGTTTCTCGATAATCGAGCTTTTCAGACATTTGGGATTCCTTGTTTCACCAAGTTCACGACACACGATACACGAGTAGTCCAACATGATGGAATCAATGTTGCAGGTCCTCGTCCGGGGTGTACAGATTCTCTGGGTCCTCCTCGTCACAGCACTGATCGGCAATGTCATCGCCCTCAACATTAACAGTGCCGGCTCTGCCATGGCCGCCATCAATTTCTCTATGTTCGTCGCTGTCATCAGTTGGCTGGCGGCTCTCTACGGCCTGGCAGCCGCCTTCGTCTCGGCCATCGCCATCCCCATTGCCCTGTTAGCTCTCGATGGCGCTGCTATCCTCTTCACATTCATCGACGCCATTGTGTTGTCCGCCAAGCTGCGCGCAGTCAACTGTGGCTCGCTGAATAGGAGGGACTTGCCGAGCGACTACATTGTCTGGGGCTCCGCCAACGACGAGAAGCGCTGCCGCGAGATCCAGGCCAGCACCGTCTTCATGTGGTTCCTGTTCGCCAGCTTCTGTGCAGGCGGCTTCTTCACCTTCATGAACTTCCGTCGCGGCGGGGGTTCTGTCCGCAGCTCTCGCCCCAGCATGGCGCAGGTTGGCGTCTAAGTCTTTGGCCTCTCTCAACACAGTGCGGCGCAGATTTTCCGAATGCGATAGAAAACAATCGGGGCACGGAACTGGATGGGGCAGCTGGGTGAGACAAATGGTCTTCGCAAGCCTTGCGGCAAGGCCACCGGGGCCTGACGGCGTTGGCGGCTGGTACTTGTTTTACTTTACCTTTCACGATGGCATGTTGTAGTAATGAATGACAGGATATGGATATGGAATAATATGGATATACTGTCATGGATACGGCGGGGCCTTGAATGCCTGGGGAGCCAGGGCGTAGGCCGCAGAGCTATCAGCAGCTCTTTGTAGTACCTTACATCAACGAATTGATACCATTACACAAAATCACTCCGACTCTCCAATTCTCAAACGTCTCCATAGGTTCAAATAACTTGATGACCTTTGGTCAGCCAAACTTGAACCGCTAGGAACACAACCAACTCTGGGTGATTGAGTCTTTTGATATTTTACCCCTTGATATCAAGTGTGATCCGTAAATTCACTCAAATGCTTGACTGAGACCTAGCTTGCTGGGCCGGGCTTGATGCCTCGCCTCATCATGTGCCGCCTAATCTTCTATGACGGCTTTCCTCAACGCCAACCATGTATACACGCCGAACATCACGCAGGATGTTGCAGGCTTGGTAGTAGAATGCCCAAAGTCTCGTTTTACCAAGAGCCCATGAGCCCCAGATGAGCTTCCTATAATGTTGCTGCTGCCTCCGCTACGCCGGCGGCTTTGAAGGCGCCCTTGTTCGTCCACCGCACCTCGACGTTATGCATCCATTCCATGTATCGTGACCAACCTGCGGTGTACTGCGTCAGCAACTGTACATGGAAAGGTTTGGGGACTAGAAGCCTTACTCCAGTATGCAAACTTGCGACCAAAGTATTTGCCAGCAAAGGGTACGATGACCATGGTCAAGAGAAGCTGGACCTGCTCCAGACTCCGCTCCCATTCCTCCTGGGCGTCTGATTCGTCCTCAGAGTCCAGAATACTACTGGATATTGAAGGCAGGGAGTCGATTTCGTCGTTATCAGAGGAAGGGGAGACGTCGTCGTGCAGGATGAAGGAGTCGGTGGATGCCATCATGTTAGAGAAGGTAGGCGTCGTCGGCCCTTGGTCGTCGGCAGCTCGGCTCTTGAGTTATAGGTGCCTTTGACGAATCGGGGGAAGGGAGTGTCGAGCTCGGTCGGCGCGTTGCTGCTCGGAAAGACAGTATGTGCCCTTTTTACGCGTTCTTTCAAATGTTGCAGCCGTGGAGATACAAGACGATCTACCAGATGAGCGTTCGCGGGGGTTTGAACCAAGATCCGCGATGCCTCTCCAATGGTCAATGCCAATCCAGCTTGCCCCGATGGGCCAGCAGCGGAGGTCGGAACGCCTGAAGCTCCCCCGTTTCCCCAACTAGAAACGGCAGCTGGGACGGCCAATCGTAGACGTTGGAAGCCTCGATTTTGATTGGCTCTAGATACCTCATTTTGATGGGTCCCGCTGACGTTGGAGAGCGAGGAGCAGGGAACGGATGGCAACAGGCAGAGACGGAGAGATTCCCAGTCACGTGATGCATCTCACCACTGAGTCAGAGTTGGAGCCCCCCTCTCACCTGCTGCTCGCGCAGCACTACCTTACACTGGGCAAGACGGTCGCCTGCCTGAGCACCTGGGCTTCCACCACCCTCACGTCACACCCCCTCAAGAAAATCCCCCAACTGCAGCAGCCAAATCTCATCTCTGCTCTCACAAAATCGCATTACCGAACCATTTCAGACGGACCAGACAGCTTCTTCCGCCAATTCCCAGACCGGTCGCTTGGATTTCTGCACCATCTCGCGCCGACAGTAGACTTGTTCGACCGCACAGTGGACCAGAGCCCGAGGAATTCACCTCACCCAGCCAGGCGCGCCCAGGATACCTAACCGAGACTCGGTCCAGTGAGACACAGGCCGCAATCATGGATGTCGAAGTAAGTTCCCGTTGCTAGCCCTCCCTCTCGCGCACTTCTGAGCACCACCACCCACGGGCCCCTCCACCAATCCCATGCTTAATTACCCCACTGCGAACCGGAACCAGACACGAGTTGAATAGAACATTTTCCGTGACTCAACCTCTGTCAAACCGTCTGAGCTGCCAAACATCATCACCCGGCCGTAGTTCGACCCCCTCCCCCCTTCTCTACTGGTCCAGTTTTTTTTTTTCTCAATTCCTCAAACGGGAAAAAAAAAATAACCATCATTGAATATCGTTTTCTAACATAGGTGCCTCCCCCCAACAGGATTCAACCCCCGTCCCCGAACGCAAACAGCGCAAATCCGTTGCCTTTACAGACGAGCAAGTAGTCGTCGACGCCGACGGCTCAGTCACGATGGTCAACGCCACCGAGGAATCCAAGGAGACAGCCCAGTCGCACACGCCCCGTACGCCGCCGCTTACCGCAGCCCTTGAAGCCTTACATGCTGATGCCAATTCTCAAGCTGGAGCCGAAGATGCGACGGTCCCTATCCC
Source organism: Colletotrichum orchidophilum (assembly GCF_001831195.1). Lineage (NCBI taxonomy): Eukaryota > Fungi > Ascomycota > Sordariomycetes > Glomerellales > Glomerellaceae > Colletotrichum > Colletotrichum orchidophilum. Next base: position 25,929 of record NW_019173064.1, read on the forward strand.
CGATGCTGCTGAAGATGGCGGTCTCGACCTTTCGATGAAGAAAAAGAAGAAGAAGAAGGTCCCCAAGGAAGGTGGTGACGCCGCCGAGGAGGCCGCCGCTGGCGAGGACGGTGGTTTGGACCTGACGATGAAGAAAAAGAAGAAGAAGCCTAAGGCCGCCGAGGAGGGCGAGGAGGACGAGTTTGCCGCAAAGCTCAAGGCACTTCAGCTCGAGGGCAAGGAGGAAGGTGCCGAGGCCGAGGGTGCCGTCGACGATGGCGACATGGACCAAGGCACCGGCATCTGGCAGCATGACGAGACCAAGGCCCTCAGCTACAGTCTGCTACTAAACCGCTTCTTCCATCAACTGTCCCAGAAGAACCCCGACCACGCCCTCAGCGGCTCCAAGAGCTACAAGATCCCGCCGCCGCAGTGCATGCGCGAAGGCAACAAGAAGACCATCTTTGCCAACATTGCCGAGATTTGCAAGCGCATGAAGAGAACCGAGGAGCACGTCACGGCCTACCTCTTCTCCGAGTTGGGTACCAGTGGTTCCGTCGACGGCAGCAGACGCCTTGTTATCAAGGGTCGTTTCCAGCAGAAGCAGCTCGAGAACGTGCTGCGCAAGTACATCAGTGAGTCTTGGCCCCTGACGTTATAAGCCGCGTAGTCGCTGACCAAAGTCCTTCCCCCTACAGTCGAGTACGTCACCTGCAAGACCTGTAAGCTTACGAACAAACACCCCATCATCGCATATCGCTGCAGTCACTGACATTCAACCCAGGCAAATCCGCCGATACCGAGCTGTCCAAGGGAGAGAACCGTCTGTACTTTATTACGTGCAACTCCTGCGGTTCGAGACGTTCCGTCACCGCCATCAAGACCGGTTTCTCCGCCCAGATCGGAAAGAGAAGAAAGATGCAGGGTTAAACGACGAGGAACCAATGACGACCCTACGGACCAGAAACGAGAAAAGAGTTGGAGAGGTGTTTCTTCTACGCTATTTACGTCCTTTAGCGTACTCTTGTCTTGTAGATATGACCTTCTCTGGCCCAGGCAGTGTGCGATGCGGCATTCATGGCCGTGACGTCCCGGGTGGCCAATGGATTGATGGCAAAATAGAGAAAATTGGCGTTTCCACCCTTAAAAATTGGTATGGTAATCGGGCAGTAATGTCAAATCATTTGATGACAGTTGTGCCCCTAGCATGCTTTGAAAACGCGTATCTGAAGTCGTCAGCAATCTGTGGATCTCTACAGCAGTGACGCAAGCCGCGGGCGTGTGTTGATAATGCCGCTTTTCGGCTTTCCGTGCGGTGGTCGGAGGTGTGCAAGGGCTGGAGGGTCGAGGCCGACCGACCTCACATGTGCGGCGACAGATGATCAACCACCACCCAAACACATGACTAACCGTCCACGCGAACAACGTTACCAAAGCATCAATCTGAACAGACGCATGTCGTAACAACTAGTGTCGAATTGGAGTTGACAATCCTGTGTAAATCTATTCAGATCACCCATTAAAGGTCCATCACAGTTTCAGGAGGCTTATCAAACCCTCAACCCGATAAGAAACCGAGCATCCCAACGCCTCAACCGCAGCAATGACTGGCGCAACCCTCCAACCGGGCCAGGCCGACCTGCCCTCGGCGAAGAGCACGGCGTCGTACTGGCACCGCCAGCCCTCCAAGACGCTCCTCGGCCACAGGACCACAAAGGACCTGCCGCCGACCGCAGACGTCGTCGTCGTCGGCAGCGGCATCACGGGCGCATTCGCCGCCAAGGAGCTGCTAGAGCGGCAGGCTGGTGGGGAAGGCAAAAGGGTTGTTCTGCTCGAGGCGAGGGAGGTTTGCTGGGGTGCTACTGGAAGGGTGAGTCTTCTGGTCTCTGGGTTACTATTACTTCGTTTGTGCTCTTTTCTGGAGCTTCTTCGTCGGATGGCGGGGTTTTGAGAAGGGGCGGGCTCATTATGGGAACGCCGTTTCATACCATCATCTCACTCATTCACTCACTCATACCGAATCTACATCAGCATGCCAAAACTCTCAACCACCAAACTCAAATCGTAGCCAAACTAACATCCCTTAGAACGGCGGCCACTGCCAACCGGTATCCTACAATCCAAACACCGCCATCGCCTCCTTTGAGCTCGCAAACTACGCCCATCTCCGCGACCTGGTCGCCGCAAACTCCATCCCCTGCGACTGGGTCTCCCTCCACGGCGTCCACGCCCTCCTGACGCCAGACCTCGTCGACGCCGCCCGGAACCAGATCGCCGCGCTACCGCCCCGATTCGCCGGTCTCGCGCGCCTCGTCACCGACGCGGACGAGCTGAGACAACTACGAATCCCAGACGCCATGGGCGCCGTCGTGCAGGAGAAGGCGGCGAGTGTGTGGCCGTATAAGCTTGTCGCGTGGATCTTTGAGGACCTGCTGCGGAGGTTCGGGGTCGAGGGTGCGGCCGAGCCCGAGTCGTCGTCGGGCAACAAGAAAGGTAGCAGCAGTAGCAGCAGCAGCTTCAACATCCAGACTTGCACACCAGTAACCCGCCTCCAACACCTGCCCCCCGCCACATCGTCAGACGCAGCGTCATGGATCCTCCACACGCCACGCGGCCAAATCGCCACAGCCCAAGTCCTCCTCGCCTCCAACGCCTACACCTCGCGCCTCCTCCCTCGCTTTGCGGACCTGATCGTCCCTGTCCGCGGGCAAGTCGCGGCCCTCTTACCTCCCCGCCCGCGCCCCGAGCTCGGTACGGCCTACGTCTTCATGGCGAGCTCCGACGCCGCACGGGGCGAGCCGAACCAGGACGACTACCTCATCCAGCGGCCCGGACCGGGTTTAGAGATGATACTGGGCGGCGGGCGGGCGCGGGGTACGTTGCGCGGGGTGGGAATCTCGGATGATGACGAGATTGATCCTGTTGTCGCTTCGTATCTGAGGCAAGCGGGGGCGAGGAATCTCGACCTTGCCGCTGCAGTGGGGCCGGGAATGGAGACGGGGACGGGGCGAATGCAAGATGAAGGACGCGGTGGCAACAGCACTAGCAGCAAGAAGGAACTAGAGGCGAGTCACGAATGGACGGGCATCATGGCCTTCTCGCGCGACGGACGGCCGTGGGTCGGACAAGTACCCCCGGGCTCCGTCCTCGGCGGCGGGGAAGGATTGTGGGTCTGTGCCGGGTATACCGGTCATGGAATGCCGCAGGCCGCGCTGTGCGGGCGGGCGGTGGCGGGCATGATGATAGCCGGAGGCGGCGGCGGGGACGACGACGAAGAGCCTCCGACCGAGTTCTTGGTCAGTGAGGAGAGGGCCGAGAAGGCGAGGGCTCTGCCTTCCATCAAGGAGATGGACGATTTGGATATGTTTTTGTTGTAGATTGTCAACGATGGACGATGGTTTTCGAAGACTTTGTTTTTCTTACTGCCCGCAACCCTTACTAGCCAAACTCACTGCCACTGCGGGCCAGAGTCCGCGCCCCATTTTGGATCGATGATGAGACCATCCAGTTTTCACCTGCCAGTCCAACGAACAATCACTCAACCGTGGAATACTCCCTCAGCAAACCGAGAAATCGGGGGAAGGCAGAATGCGGTAGACAGAGGTGAGACTGTCTTGCGCTTCGTGGAACAAGCCTCACCCAGGGACTCCAGAGAGGCGCTCCGAGGGGCGAGGGGCAAAACGAAACGAGGAATGTTAGACGGCCGGCTCGCTGGACTGGCCCAGGGCGATCCGGATCGTTGCGGGGCGAGACATACACAAACAGATTCCAATCCAAGACACGCCTCCGCAAACTCCAGAATCCAGAAGGCCACGCAGGGGTATACAAAAAAAGGCCCGCCGGTTTTTATGAGCCCCCTTGGAGAAAATTGCCCTTTTCACGTCAAGGAGGAGAATTGTTTTCTAGAATACAAACAAAAAATACTACAGCTCTCTCCCTCTCCATGTCTTCAATTTAATCTGGATTACGTTTAGGTCTCTTTGGGTACTTCTTTGGCTGTTTGCTGATGATACAGGGAGTCTGACAACCGGCGGCGTAATTTGACACCGGCGTGATGACTCATGCAGCCACGGTAACAGATGCAATGCAGAATCTCTCTGTCGGGCTGGGCTGAATTGCTTTTTTTCTTTCAGCGTCACCTGAGCAGGCCGTTGGAATGTCGACTTTGTCATTTTGCGAACCAGTGGGAGGCTGTTTGCCCCTCTTTGCGTAGTGGCATTTTCACCAGTCCCATTGCGTTTAAGGAAACTTTGGAGGATTCTTAGACACAGAGAATGTCAAGACATTGCAGAGGTCAGTCACGCGACCGATTATCCAAGAAAGTTCAATGGTGGGTGTGTACGGAGTGGATCGAGTTCCAATGTCGGGGTTTTTCATTTTAATTCATCTTGGTTCTGGAAACCGCTTTGGTCCAAGTAGCCCATTCGGGAGTGACACATGGTAGCGATACCCCTAATAGATATATACATTGAAATTTAGGTTTAGAAGCTGACCGTTGGACATGCATATCCATAAAAACAGAACACCAAATGCATCCGCCCATGATGGACCCGAGAAGAATAGGATACGCATCCACGGGTATAGAGATATTCGTCATCATGTCATCAAAACCGCAGTTTTGTTCGTTGTCCTGTTGTTATCCAATCCAGTCCCGTACTGTGAACCAGGCGCCGTCCCCATGGAAGAGGGGGTTTCAGGTAGATATAACCAGTTTCGGTAGTGAGAATCGAGTGAAAAATGGCCGTCTTGAAAAAATGCCATGATGGGTGATCGATGCGGCACCTCCACTGGGAAGCGACATGGCCATAGGCGATGAAGCACTCTAAGAACACCCCGGACGGCCTTTGAGGCTGGAGCAAGAGCGCGGGTACCCTTGCGCCGCTTAGTCAAGGAATTTCCACTCGACTGTTCCGCGACCAACACCGAGGCTGTCAAAAATGTCGAGGAAAGCCTTTTCGCTGACATCAATGGCATCTGCCTGGCAGCCCATGCACTTATCACGGACAGTGGCGGTGGTGGTCTTGCCATTAGCGCTGATCTGGACCTTCTTTCCGCAATACGGGTTACCGTTGGACTGGGAACCCATGACCAAGTAAGAGACGGCAACGATGTTTTCGGAGTTGTCTTTGCCGCTGTCGTCCTCGCCACAGGCGCCAAGACCAACAGTGTAGTAAGTCAGGTCACCGGTGTACGAGGTGCCGCCGGAGCCACCACCGGAGCCGCCAGAAGCAGCGGAAGTGCTCGAGGGTGCGGCCTGGCTGGGTGTAGTAGGCTGAGGAGCGGGCGCGGGAGTAGTGGACGATGAAGAAGCCGGCGGGGGAGCGGGCGGGGGAGCAACGTAGAGAGAGGTTGAAGTCGGGACGGGCTCGGGAGTCGGGGTCTGGGGAGCAGGGGCGGGCGTAGACGTGGAAGGGGTAGGCGCGGGGGCGGGCGCCTGCTCCTGGATCTCATTGACGGGGGAAGCAACGGCCGAAGGCTTCGTGGAGGTTGACAAGGTGGTGTAAGACGGCTGGTTGGCGGGCTCGAAAAACCGGGCGGGCACGGAAGTGGTAGGAAGCGCAGAGCTGGTAGACGAGACATCGGGATCAACCCAGACGGTGGCGGTTGAGTCAACCCATTCGGTCACGTAGGCGATCTCGGTAACCCATTCGGTGACGAGAGCGCGCTTCTGGTGCTTGCCGTGGACATGGCGGCGTTTGCTTCCATGCTGATGGGGCTGGGCAATGGCAGTGGTAGCTAGTACGGCGCAGAAGAAGGCGGCGGTCTTCATATTGGCTTGTTGAAGTCTGTGGATTTATAGTCGAAGTGATTTTGGGTTGTGGTATTCAAGAGACTTATACGGCCTCTTGATACGCAGTATAGTGGTGATCGTCCTTTCCGTCAAGGTGGAGTTGGAAGCGAAAATGAATGTAGTGGGCTAAGCCTCTCGATCAGGGATTGTGCTTGCTACAGCGTGGGAAGCCTGGTTGGGTTCAAGGTTGTCGATGGGAGCTCGGAGCAGGTCTTGGTATGTGCTTGATGCACTTGATGTTTGTTGGCAGGCTGTTTCTGTAGAGTTTGGATGAAAAGGGAGTTCCCTGAACTCTCTGTGCGACAAGACGGGATGAATCCGTTGGTTGGTAGTTTGGATGAGCCTCGAAACAGTCTTCTTTGAAGGAATGAATTGGTAGGACTGATAGTTGGTCGAGCACTGCTCAAGGGTCCAAGAAAATGAATGAATGGGTTTGGTCGAACAAGAGGGAGCGTTGTTGGATGAAGGGAAGAGGAAAGAAGGAAAGATCAAAAAATGCTGCACGAGCTGGTGGCGGAGGTCGGCCGGGATTTGTATGCCAGGCAAAACTGCACCAGACGACGGGCAGACACAAACACGACGCTGGAGAGCAACCAGGCACAGGTGAACCACTCCGGGACTGGCGAGACTGGGCGAGCCCGAGGTGGGAAGGGGGCGCGGAAAGCAGGGCTTAGGGGGTGTGCGGGGTGGAGGAGGCCTGCAGGTCCATGCTAGTGCTGGCACCACCTCGCCCAACCAGGTGACGAGTGAGGTGCTGACGGTGCCATCGGTACCTTACCTTAGAGAGCATGGAAGCGCTGTCCAGGCCGCACCATAGGGACGGGTAGCGTCCTACAGAAGTCGCAAAAGCCCCGAGAGGGAAGAAAGAGCAAAAGTGGGGGGATGACTGCAGTCCTCCACTGATGGCGTGGAAGAAGGCCAGGAGGGCCAGTCACCAAGATGGACCAGCCCAGGATGCAAAGGAAGAACCCTGTGGTACTCCGTACTGGTGGCCCGTTCCTACACATGGTACCCATTCCCCTGGCCCAGGTAGTTTCTCTGCGTTCTCCGTCCGAGTCGTCAGTCGTCACTGGTCGACGGCAACTGTTGCTAGCCTGCCTGCCCTGGGCTGGCACCGCTGGACGTCCGAAAAAAGAACGTACCAAGACAGAAGAAGCATCCTAACTTGAACGGTCCAAGGGGGTGCGAGAATAGCCCGTTGGATGCGTTAGCGCAGCCTCTTGGCCTACCTACTCGCTGTATCGTTGGCACCGGTCCGCCAAGAAACAATCCGCGCAAGAAAAAAAAATACGTGCTTCGGGCCATTTCTGGCGGGGATGGACTCGACTGTTTGATTCGGGCGTGGCCCATCTTGACCCTCCAGCAAGGCTCGATCGATCCACCATTCCCATGTTTGCTGGCCGTTCGCCTAACCCCCAGGACCCCAAAACTGTCATTGTCTGGAAGTCAAGTCGTTAGTCAGGGCAAGCAGGGCGAACTACTGCAGACTACTCCGACATCAGACAACCGGAACTGGGTGCCGAGGAAACGTAAGCCCTCACTCGTTCTGGCCAGTCATTGAACCAGCAACGTTGAGACTCGTCTTGGAAGGAAACCATTGTCGTATAGAAATACGGCGTACATACTATCATTGGATTGTCGGGAAGTGGAAAGGATATTAGGAAACACGAGGTGGGCAGCGAGGCGCAGGCCATGGATACTGGAATTCGGGGGCAGAATATAGCCCAAGTCGTCAAGTTTTGCCAAGTCAGCAAGCATCACCTAACCAAGTCTTGAATCCATCACATGTGTCTGCCAGTCTGGGGGACCCTACCGATAGCTGACGTGCTCTGCTGTTTCGTGGCGGCAGACGTCTGATGCCTAGGGTAAAAGCCTCAACTATTCGTAGTTTCGTACACACCTCCTTGCCCCCAGTTACTCCGCCCCTTGTCCTTGTTATTGCCCGCTCGTCCAACCTTTCGCTTCGTTTCTCCACGGACTCAAATCTCTCTGTTCAACTTGCTTGTCGCTTGTCACATTGTCATCTTGTTTCCTTCCCCGGCATTACATGATTGGACGAACCGTCGAACAGGTGCTTGTTCCTTGAAAACACGCGGAAACTGGGAAGAGGGCTCCAGCTTTTTTTCGCTAGTCGACAGTCCCAGGGGGCAGGCAGTAGCAGGGTCCGAACACCATTTGAACACCCTCCTTAGGAATCCTGGCTGTGAAAGAATGACGATCAGTCGTTGGCTCCCGGGGGCCAAAGACGGGTATCTGTTTGTCAACCGCCGATCTTTGCGCACATTCGGCAGGGTACTCTGTGCTGCGCGGAGGCCTGCGACGTGTTGCTGGAATGTGGACGGCTCGTTGCCGAGCTGGAAAGACGGGAAATATTCCAGTGCTTCTTCTTCTTCTTCTTCTTTTTCTTTTCAGTCGGATGAGCCAGCGCCATGGCGACTGGCTGTGATGCAACATTGAACAGACCGCACGCTCATGGAAACATTGAGAAACAATTGTCGAGAACTTGAGGATGTCACCTTGCCACGCCGCGGCTGCCCCCATGAGCGTAGGTTGGCACCACACTGCAGCGTATTAGTGGATTGTTTCTGAGATTCTGGCCAGTAACGAGGGCCATTGTTGAAACATCAGGTTGAGAGAAGAGGATAGAGCAAGTGGTAGAACGCTCGAGAATCCAGCTCGCTCATGCCTGAGGAAATAGGGGAAGGACGGAAGGGGTAAAGAAAATGGTAGAGAGAAACGAACAGACAGGAGCGATGCAACGCAACAATAGAACGGAACAAGGCGACGCCTAAGCAAACTCAGCCTGCACGGGTTCCTTGCAGCTGCAAGGTACGCGCCAATCACAATTAGATGTTGCCTCGAGCCCCCCTCTCAGCGCGACCCTCATAGCCCGTCTGACCCCCTGGCCCGGCTCTGATCCCGGACGATCAGCCAGCTCAGGCAGTGCCACATCAGTGAACCACTGGGCGAACTCTTGCGAGCCGGGGAGCGGTTTCTGTTGGTTCCCTTTCCTTCTCCCTCTCGTGAAACCCCTTTTGACCCATTCTGCCGCTTCCGGCCTTGCCAACCAACCTGCAGTAGTCGGTGGATATTCTAACACGTCGAACCATGTTGCACGAGCGCCAAATCTGCAGAGATTTTCTGTTCTGAAAGCTCACTGGATGGACCCTTTAAGGGCTTGCAGCAGGCCTGCAGCTGACCGGAGGAGGTCAACGTGGGAAGAAAACCCCTCACACCTTCGCTCCCATCGCCGGCGAGCTGGACGCCGACCTTGCAATACTTGACATGAGAAATCAACATCGGCCACAGCAGCTGTTGTGTCTCATCATCCTTCATGCTCTCGGACAGGTCACGTAATAATAGCGTATGGTGATGGCCTATGCCAAGTCGTCGAACCTCTCAGTTCGGATAGTTTTTGTCTCCCGCTCCATTGGCTCCACCGTTCCTGTCGATCAAAATGGCGTGTGGACTACAGATATTAATGGTGCATTGATGAAATGCTTTATATTGTTATTGATAGCGTACTCCTCATCTCGCTGACGACACGGATGGAGCTCCCTGCTGCTCGTCGTTGCTGTTGACGCAATTCCGGAACATACATGGTAGTCGCCGTCGCTCAAGTTTATCCACTCGAAAAGCCGCAAGCTGGTCTTTGCTGGCCGGCATGCTACCAGAGGATCAAGTGCTGAGTTGGCCATCGCCCGGCTCTTCTACCCTTGTGTCGTTTGGTGGGCCACTTGGACACCATAGTGACGATTTCCGAGATATCCGCGTCGTCGCCAAGCGCCAACTTGAGCTTTCTGTCTGACTTCCTCCACATATGTGCCGACCCATTGTCCCGAGTGCTTTGGCAGACGTGCCATCGTCCAGCAAGAATCTCTTGGATCGAGAAAAAAAAAAGCTCTCATGCTTGGGCGTGCCTAACGACTCCATGGCCGAGGATTTTTGCTGCCCACCACTCTCGGGAATGTTTTGCCATAGAAGGTCACGTCAAAGCTTGTCACTTTCGGTTGCCGTTTAAAGTCGGCTTCTTGCTTGCAAATGTGTAGAGGAACAGACCCTCTCTGCTGAAGACAGGGCGGTCTTCATCGACAATTTCCGTCACCAGGAACGCCTTTTGTGCCTTTTTGAGAAATTGCATATCCGCGCGTCTCCTCTTCTTGAAGCAGAAGTAGACAATCGCGTCAGGTTCCAAGGCTAACAGGTTCGTCAGAGTCTCCAACAGCAGTGGGAAGGCCGGCTCAAAATAGACGCAATCGGCTGCCAGGATGACGTTGGGCTTGAAATCGACAACCTCTTGAGATAGCGGCCCGCCCCTGTACTATTCATCAGTCATTCGTACATCAGCCGAACGGTAGCCCGAGTCCATTCGAGCTTCCTGCAGAAGAACAGCTTCAGACGTGGATCGCTTGGTTGTGATTCCGTTCGAGGTCCTCGAGGGTCTCAAAGTGCTCTAGGCTACCGTGCACGTAGTCACCTTTACACCCTTTGCGTCCAAGTTCCCCAGACAGGACCTCTGGGGAAGGATGCGCACGGCTAGAATCGAGCAACTTGGGGGTGAATTACTAACCAGTTCAGGATCATAGGCTTGACTTTGTCTTCGAGGCCATTCAACTTGGTGTTCCGTCCCATCAGCTCGAACATCTCGTCCTGGTCCGTGAGGTACAGCGTTTCCTGCAGTTCGCAACCTAAGGCGACAGCCAGTCCCACGAGCCCGCCGCCAGCGCCCAACTCAAGTCTGTTGGCTCCGAAAAGCCCCGAGTCAGCTCAGTCCATCAAAATAGAATCCCCAGTCTCCTTCTGGGAGGACGGCGCATGGACTACGTTCAATATCATGGTGCATAGTATGCATCAGTGGTAGAACATGGCAGACTCCGAGGACAAGAAGAGTTGCAGACGATGCAGCAAATATGGCATAGTGACTAACATTCTGGCGCCCTTCAGATTTTCCCGATGGTACCGCAGCATGTGTTTTGTAAGCACCATGCCTGCAGGCCAGGTTTGACCGCCGCATCCAGAGGTGAGATCTTCGTGGAGTTGAAGGGGAGTTGACAGCAGGCCGGACATGTCATAGGCCGACGTGGTAGCGGCTTTGTAGGTAGGGAGCGGTGTGAAGTCCTCGCCGATGGCCAAGGGCGAAAATTGGGGTGAGGGAGAGCGATCAGGTGACTCCATCTTCTCTGGTATGAGGGGGTTGTTGAGAATCCGCATAATGCTATTTATTGTGTGTGAAGCAGCTGAGGGAGCGCACGGAAAATAAACCAGAGTGAGCTCACTGACGACACGGTGACACAAGCGGCTCAGCGATGCTTTTTTCTCTTGGGCAGGCAGTGAGTGTCCGAAAAGGTGCAAATCCGGGAGGCTAGATGCAGACAAGGTAGGTAATGTAGGCAACGTGAGTAAGTTAGGCACGGAAGAGCGGTATTGCTGGCCTTTTTGGATGGTATTTTATTTTTATTTTATTTCAAAATTCGTTTGGCTGAGGTCGACGACAATCTAGACTTCCCGATAAGGGGAGGTTCGTTTTGCCTCAAGCGGGGTTGCCCCTTCCTCTCTGCGCACTTTTTGCTTCAACCCTGTTCAGGGTCCTGCGCTCTCCGCTCTTTCCAATTTGATTTACCAACGACGGTCGATTTGAGCCTCACTGTGCTGCGGGTGTAAATCGGAAGGAGAATTCGTCGGACTCCCGAGCCCCGATACCTGTAGTGCGATTTCGTGCTTACCTAATACACCACGAACCACACCTGTCCTACCTTACCTCTTCATCCCAAGTATTCCCAATTACACCATCTTCCCCTCCTGTGAAGGAAGAGACCGAATAAGCTTGACGAATGTTCCGTTCAATATAAACCAACGGACGTTTAATCGACTCTCGATCTAACCCACAAAACACAGCTATTGCATTCCGAACCTCGTCGAAGCGCACGTTCCGAGTGGACATGTCTCATCCTGCCTCCCTCTCTGCCTCAGGGCCTACCCTTCCTCAACACACCCTTGAAGGGCTTCAACCCGCCGCTGGAATGCAGTACTCAATTAGTCGCCTTCTAACACTCCCAGTATGACAAGTGAATCTTTGCCACGCTGAAACGATTGCTTCTTCGAGTGAAGTAGTTAGTACCCTCCATTGACTGACCACATGGAAGGGCGGCAGCTTGGGCAGGACGCGCCCACCCGCGAATCCCTTCTCAGGGCGCGAGCACTGGCATGAAGGGAGATAAGTAGCACCAGAAAATGAGAGCCATGGACCACGAGATTCGCGCCGGGGATATCCTCTACGGGCAATGTCCTAAGCTTCTCTCGTTTCCGATGAGATAACCTTTTGTCTGATATGCCCTTCTCTGCTTGATTTTGTTTTTGTTTTCCGCTCCTCTGGCTCGCAGATGCCGCTCCTTTCGTACAACGCATCAGTCATGGCAACGTACGTGATGCTGTGCGTGTTCCTGTGTTTAGCTGCGCTTGCAGGAGCCGTACCAGTCGTTTACTTCCCATTCAACTCTCAGCTCCCACCTGCGACGAGGATATCCGAGCCATTTTCGTACACTCTTTCACCTCAGACGTTTTCTTCCCCGTCTCGACTATCCTACAGCCTATTAAACTCGCCGGCATGGCTATCGATCGATGCCAACACCGGCCGTCTCTCTGGAACGCCCAAGGACAAAGATGTTCCAGCTGGGGAAGTGGTGGGCATCCCGGTGGATATTGTTGCGACGGACGATTCTGGGTCTGCGACGATGACGGCCACTCTGGTGGTGACGAGGAGACCAACACCCAAGCTCAATATACCGCTCTCAGAGCAAATCCAGAGCTTTGGTGATACATCATCGCCGTCTGCCGTCGTGGCGTATCCCGCGTCCGACTTCTCCTTCACATTCGCCAAGGATACGTTCTCCTATGTTGGGGACGGACTGAACTACTACGCCACTTCAGCGGATAGCAGCCCCCTACCTTCGTGGATTAAGTTCGATGCCGGCAGCCTTACATTCAGCGGGAAAACGCCTCCTTTCGAGTCTCTCGTCCAGCCGCCCCAGAAATTCGACTTCAGCCTCGTTGGTTCTGATATTGTCGGATTCTCGGCGGTTTCCGTTGTGTTTTCTATCGTCGTCGGCGCCCATAGATTGACAACAGACACGCCCACCATCGAGATCAATGCAACGCGGGGGACAAATGTGTCGTACACAGCACTAGCCGGCAGTATCAAACTGGATGGGAATGCCACCACGCCAGCCGACCTGAGCCTCAGCGTATCCGGACTTCCAAGCTGGCTCTTGGTCAATAATAGTACATTCGAGATCCAGGGCAACCCCCCTGACGATGCAAAATCTTCAAACTCTACGCTCACTATCCGGGATGTATACTCCGATGCTCTTGACATTGTCCTGTCGGTATTCTTCGTGACGCGAATCTTTCGAGACACCAATTTGAGCATCGAAGCGACGCCAGGAAACAACTTCTCACTCGACGTGGAGCCTTTTCTCTGGACACCTTCAGACATAGATTTAAGTATCGAAACCTCGGCAGATTGGGTCAATGTCGACGGCTTGGTCATATCAGGGATGCCGCCCAAGACTACGTCCCCAGAGAATATTACAGTCCTCGTCAAGGCGACATCAAAAAGCTCAGAGGAGACTGAGACGGCGACCGCAGACTTGGAGGTCCTACCTTTGCCTGCTACTACCACTACGGATTCTCCCACATCCTCTACAAAGCCAACGAATCCCGCACCTACAAGCGATCCGCAACAAGGCCTAAAAGCTGGCTACATCGCCCTTGCGATCCTACTGCCGCTCCTCTTTCTCGCCATTCTAGTTCTGCTGATAATCTGTTGTCGGAGAAGGAGGCAACAACGAGAATCGATCCACGAAAACCTCAAAAATAGCATATCGGAGCCAGTCCCTGGCACTTTCGTTATGAACGGAGGGACTCATAGCAGAGATGGATCGTCGGTTGGGGATATGAAGAAGCCTGAAGACAATCGGCGCAGCAGGGGGTACTTCAACTCTGCTATACAAAAGATGAGACAGTCAAGGACGCTTTCGACCATTACCGGCTCTCGCATGTCACAGGCAAACACGAACAACCGCTCATCATATCTCTGGAGGGGATCAGAAAGAAGCCCAACGCCAAGGTCTCCGTCCGTCACCTCATCTTGGCTTACAGAGGGCGTCCTGTTCCACCCCCAGCACACGCAGCAGGGATCGACGAGCACCTACGACGGGCCCAGTGATGTATTATCTGGGTCCTCCGGCTTTCTCCAGGGCCAACGGGACGATTCTTTCCGGAGCGTGCTGGACGTCACCATTCCGTCTATAAATGCGGAGACGAGCAGTATCCAAGCAACACCCGACCTGGCTTATACGAGCCCGTGGGGAGAGCCTTCCAGGTTGACCCTCGACAGGTCTCAGATGCTACCCGGTGCTTCTGGTTCCGACAGTCTGGCATCGATCCCGGAACAGCCAACGCCGTTGGGATCGAACCCCACGAACGGGAATAGGTTCTCGCCCTCGCAACGACCACGGAAAGCGTTCCCTGTCATGAGCGACCTAGGGTCACAAAGCAGTCTCCGCAGCTCTAGGTCGGGATCTGGGAGGGGTAGGTTCGTGCGGCAGGATTCACGGCCGGATTCGCGTCACGGTTCGGTGTCACGGCCCATCAGCAGGAAATCCGATTCGAGTCCCTTCTTCGGCGGCCGGTCGGTCGTCCCGTCGCGCAACAGGTACATCTTGGATAGCGACGACTCTGATTCCCTGGAGTCGGCCAGGGGGACGGAGAACTGGCAAACTATACCACCGAGAGATTCGCTCGGCATCGCCTATGAGGAGTTGACTCGAAGCTCTCCTTTCATGAGGCACACACCATCGCTGTCTCCTCGACCCCTCAGCATCATCAAGAAGGACTCGAGCGGGCCGGTGAACAGGGACAGCCGGGTAAGCAAGCAAACACCTCTATCACGCCAATCATCATCCAGCTCCAACATCATGGCAGGACGCTGGAACGGAGACTCTCTTATGCAGCGACGTGGTTCTGGGAACCGCCCCGGCTATGCATCGTCGAGGGCAAGCAGTGAAGTGCTGGGCAAGGGTAAAGGGTTGGCGCAATACTCGTTGGGACCCGAGTCGGATGGCTCTGGCTGGGTGACGGAAGCCGGAACAGTGGGGAATAAGGGTCCTCGGAGTCGGCGGGACAGCAGTAGTGAGGATTTCCGTGTGTTCATGTGAGAAAAGGGACGAGGATGCCCCTCGTCGCCCCCGATATACTTGTCTCTCGTTGAGAAGCATCTTTGCGATTTTGTTATACCCGTCCGAGCAAAGTCGCTTGCTCAAGTGTTTTGCTTGGTTTGGTCCCATTTTTCTATTTTTATTTTCGATGATGGAACATGGGGGAGACATGAGGATCTAGTAATTTTTGGTATGGTTATGAACCACCACCCACAACCCTGTCCAGGGATACCCAGACCGTAATGTTGAATTGGCGATGCCACAAAAGTTTGTCTGAGAGGGCAGATCCCTTTTTTCTCTCTTCTATTATTTCTGTGCTTCGGGAAAAGGCTTGACAAAGGGCCTTGTGCCGCGGCACCAATTGGCAGATGTTCAGCAAAATGGGCGGGCTTAGCTACATAGTAAGTCGCTCGAAGTGGAGCACAGCATCCCCCCCTTCCCCCCGCGCTTCCCTGTGCTTCGACCTTAGATTGGATGAGTACTCTAGGGAAAGCGCTCTCTGAGGTTGACCATAGTTCTAGTATAGATCGGATTTCCCGAGGCGACAGGAAGAGAGCTTGGACCTCATTTCCCACCCATTTATGTCTGCTTCGCTTGGGCTAAGAAGGGAACTGGGGGGGGGGCAACAATGTGAGAGAGAAGGCGATGAGGGGGAGGGGGAAATGGGATTCGTCTTATTTTGACGATAGGTAGAGAGGGGCGGGAGAGGGGGCCCTTGCATGAGAACCGTGCAATGCCTTAGATATGGCAGGTGGGTTGGTTGGCTTTTGACTCGACCTGACTCAACGCGGTGATGAAAGTCTGTGCCACTTGACGGTTTTGGTCATGGTTTACTACCTTAGGTGCTCACGGAGAGCTTCAACGGAGATTTCCAAACTTTGCAGAAACTCGTTAGGGGGTGGACTTTACAAATTTGGCAGACTACCTTTGGCGAGAGCCTAATGGAGATACTGACAGAGGTAAATGGTAGACTCAATCCCATGCCTACCTAGGTAGTATGACACGAAAGGTTGATTGTGGTAAGCTCACAACGTCGGATATGACGCAACTGCAGAAAAAGTCGTCTCCTTCCAGCAGGTCGTTCCGTATCGGATCCGTGGCACGCGAACCTTGCTTGTCTCTCACAGCTCGGAATTGGGAAAAACGACGAATTTTGCACTTGCCGCCTCTGCTAGGGCTTAATGTGCCTCCTGGCCATTGGCTGGGCTGCCCGCTGCCAGGCCTGGGGCGAATATGCAAGTGAGAATGAGAGGTGAAAAACACGCTCCGGCCGGATGCTGTTGTTGGTTGGTCTTTGGATTGGCTACCTATGCAGTTTGCTTTGTCAAATCAGTGTTGTGAGGCTCGTTGGAACCTCGGGTCAACTTGGTTCATTCGGTGAAACGTTTCCTCGCGAACGTGCCCATTCTTACAGCTGCCCAAGGTAACTCAAGGTAGATCAGATACCCTGTTGGTGAGAGGGACTGAGTTGAGGAGACATGGTAATGTGACCGACTTCCTCGTACACGTTTGGTTGTTGTTGGTGCAAGGCAGTGGAGGCCGAGGGAGACGCAGACGCAGACCCAACCAGACGCAGTAATACTGGCAGAGCAAAGTGCCTAGCGTGGCCTCTGTACCCAAGCTCGCCTCACAGCCCCGTCGCCAACTGGCCTTTCCAACGGATACGCACGACTGGCTCTTTCCCTTACCCTACTTGGGTGCGTAGTAGGTATCCGTAAGGAGGTAGGTATGTAGAATTGTCGTGGTCGTGGACGGCAGTACGTACCTCCTCCCCGCCAGGCTTGGAGTCACCTCAGTCCAAGCAACTCTTGCCCCAGCGTGTCCGCAGCTGGGTTGTCCTGTCCCGTCCCGTCCTGTCCTGCGTTGTTTGCGCCTTCCAGTCCGTATCGCACAGCAACTCTACCGCTACCGCTACCGCACACTACCTTCCCATACACACACCACTCACCAAACAACACGCGACCCGGCCTACCACCAATACAGAAAACTTTTCCTACTCACAATCTCACCCTCACCGAGCTACGATTGAGTTCGGGTCATTGTTTCCCTTCCTTCTTTCTCCCTCTCTCCTCCGCCTTTTTCGCGCATTCAATTTCTTCGCTTTCCGCCTCCCCGAACTCGAGCCTCTCTACCTGTGATAGCAGACTCGACGCCTCTCAGGGATCGACGCCTATCCCCTGCCATTTCCCTTGCGATTCGGATACCCCGCTTCCTGTCGAGTGTGCGCGATCTAGAACCTTTTGCTACCGCACCACCTTCCCTTCACCTCGCCTCTTTTTTTTCCTCAGCCTTCTTGCGCACGCACGACTGGCTCTGAAATTTTCTCTCCTCTGGCTACGATACCGACCTGCGCTTCCGACCGCAATTTGACCCGACCAAACATCCCATCAACCCCGGTAGCTGTGCTGCCGACTCATTGCATCCGTCACCATGGGTCAAACTCTCTCCGAGCCCGTCGTCGAGAAGGTATGTCATGATCTGCTGCCACGCTCACCTCTCTTGACGCGCTGCGTTGCCTTGCTCTGCCTATCATTACGCCCTCCCACCCATTCCGCTTCCTTTCTACCCTCCCTCCTCTTTCTCGATCACGGCCAGCCTCGGGGTCCCCTCCAAACCCCGGCTTGCCGTGGTCGTTCACACCCGTGATATCGCGCGGGCAGGCGATATAGCAAGGTGGCTTGGATATTTGGTGCAGCAATGTCCACCCGATGACGTATCCTTACATTTAAACTCACCCTCATCCAACCCACTGACCTCGCACCTGATAATTATAGTCCTCGGCCAAGGGCGAAGATGAGCGCCTCCTCTACGGCGTCTCTGCCATGCAGGGCTGGCGCATAAGCATGGAGGATGCTCACATTACCGTCCTCGACCTTCTTCCCCCCGGCAGCGACGAAGCCAAGAAACACGAGTCAAAACTCTCCTTTTTTGGAGTCTTTGACGGACATGGCGGCGATAAAGTGGCCTTATTCGCTGGAGAGAACATTCACGAGATCATCAAGAAGCAGGAAACCTTCAAGAAGGGCAACTACGAACAAGCGTTGAAGGATGGCTTTTTGGCAACGGATCGGGCGATTCTCAACGGTAACGCCTCGACCTCGGTTCCGGCAGCTTTTGGAGGCCAAGTCATGCTACGACTTTGGACTGCACTACTCGTTGCCCCCTACGCAGGATACGTGAGCTAATACTCGGTTACCTCAGATCCCAAGTACGAGGAGGAGGTTTCTGGCTGCACTGCCTGCGTTGGCCTGATCTCGGACAACAAGATCTATGTTGTGAGTTTGCTTACGTCCGCTTTAAATGCGCGATGTATTCGCATTACTTACCGACTTTTCCGCGACTAGGCAAACGCCGGCGACTCGAGAAGCGTTCTTGGTATCAAGGGACGGGCTAAGCCCCTGTCCCAGGACCACAAGCCCCAGCTCGAGGGTGAGTACTAGGTCAAGGCAAAGGCAACTCCCTGAGGCTGACTTGCATCCCCCGTATAGCCGAGAAGTCCCGCATCACAGCCGCTGGTGGCTTCGTCGACTTTGGCCGTGTTAACGGCAATCTTGCTCTCTCCCGCGCCATTGGTGACTTCGAGTTCAAGAAGAGCGCAGAGCTCTCGCCCGAGGCCCAGATCGTCACCGCCTTCCCTGACGTCGAGACCCACGAAATCAGCGACGACGATGAGTTTTTGGTCATCGCATGCGACGGTAAGCAGGAAGCGCCGGAGGTAGACAAAGAAGCATAGGCTGACATGATCTTCAGGTATCTGGGATTGCCAGTCCTCTCAGGCGGTTGTCGAGTTTGTTCGTCGTGGCATTGCGGCTAAGCAGGAGCTGGAGAAGATCTGCGAGAACATGATGGACAACTGCTTGGCCTCCAACTCGGAGACCGGAGGTGTTGGCTGCGACAACATGACGATGTGCATCATTGGCCTTCTGCGCGGCAAGACCAAGGAAGAGTGGTATGAGGAGATTGCCAAGCGGGTTGCTGCTGGAGACGGACCTTGCGCCCCTCCCGAATACGGTACGACTGAATCCACGTCCGAATCCACATCTTCCTAAGGAGTTGAGCGCGCGCCGACCTCCGTCCGCACCGTCATGAGACGTGTCTCTCTATCCCCTTAATACAACCATTATCCCCCTTTCTGTAGCCATTGTTTGTTTTTGTGTCCCATAATTTCTTTCCAAAGGAGGAGCGCTGATCCATCACTTGCAACTAGCTGAATTCCGCGGCCCTGGAGTTCACCACAACTTCGACGACAGTGACAGCGGCTACGACGTAGATGTGGAGAACAAGGGAAAGCCTTTCGGCATTGGTGGCTACAAGGGTCGCATCATCTTCCTTGGCGATGGTACTGAGGTTTTGACCGACTCTGACGACACGGAGATGTTCGACAACGCAGAGGAAGACAAGGACCTTGAGAGTCAGGTGTCCAAGGCCTCTTCGGCAACAAGCAAGGATGGCGAAGCTGAGGAAAAGTCAGCCCCCAAGACGGAGGAGATCAAGGCGGCGGACAAGACCACAGAAGAGTCAAAGCCGGCAGCCGCAGTCCTTGAGTCTACGGAGTCGCAGAAGATTGAGAGCAAGGAGAAGTGAGCTCAGCGGCTGGTGATGCCGACTGTCTATACCTTGATGAATGATGTGGGCGTGCACGTTGGCCTGGAAGAGACCGGACTCAACGAATCCGTATGACTTTAAGAAGGCTCGAGAGACTTTTAAATGGCTTGGTTGGAATGGATGACTGAATGTTTCTCGTGTTGTTTTCCTCATCATGTTGGGTGTCCAGGGGCCGTTAACAGGGTTGTGATTAGGGAGGGAGATGGACAGCAGTCGCGGCGGCTCACGGGGAGGGCTGGCCGCACGTTGATAGAGTCCAAAGACTCAATCTGTGCGTGCTGTAGCTAGTAGCCCCTGCGAGCGGGCATGTCTAGTTGTCACGCTTATGATCATTTGCATAACCCAATCAACCCTTTTCAATCTTGCAACCGCCTTGTTGACCACATATCGGGAAGACGTATGTCTTTCTCACCTGGCCTTTGAGGTATGCACGCCATCGTTTTCAACATGTTTGCTTGGGAAAACCCTACTTCCATGTCTCTAGCATAGGTAGCTACAGCAAGAAATGTGTAGGTAACTACTGAATTTGCCCAGTTACCCTGTCGCCTACTTATGACTATACGGCTGTGACTAATACATACGGTACCTTACGCTCACATTACGTTGGCCAGTGTAAGAAAGCAAGTCGTTTTGACTGCAATTATATCAAAGATGCAGATTCCATGGCTATTCCTTTTCCCGCGTCCCTAGCTATCCTATGAGATGAGGTTTGTTGTACAGAGTTGTTTGATTTTAAGTCCAATAGTTGTGCGGACTGCCTTTTCTAGGCCGAGATTGAGTCTGATTCCCGTGGGGGGAGGGTGCTTGCTTCCGTCTTCCTTGTGTCGTCGTCGTCGTCGTCGTCTCTTTCAGCAGATGACGAGGGCTGATAATCATCCGTGGGTGCGAGATGCGTAATCTTCAACTTCAAACGAAACCTCTTCGGGCGGTGCTTTGCTGGCTCCTTGAGGTACATCTTGATACCCGGTACAGTGATGGTGCGCGGTAGCGGGGCGGGTGAAGACTGCTGCTGTTGTTGTTGCTGCTGGCTCTGCTGCTTGGCTTGCTTGACTTTTTTGATAATGTCACTGTCGACGTCCCAAGCCTTGTGGAGGAGCTCGTGGAGTGGCTCCAGGGGGTACCACTTCTCCTTCTGGAAGAAATCGTACATTAGCGTGCTGATCCGGGCGCCGTTGGTCTGCAGCGGCGGCATTACGCTGTCGTCGAAGAAGGTCGGCAGGGCGGACGGCGAGGCGTATTCCCCAGGGTGCGACTTGCCGTGATGTTTCATGGCGAGTTGCGGATCGACGCCGGCCAGCAGGTCGGTGACGCGGCTGCGCATGTGCCAGCTAGTTTTGCCTGCTATGCAGGCGTAACGCCAAATGAGACCCATGGCGTTGGGCCTGTTGAGCCGGAAGGCCAGCGAGAAGAGCGCGTGATATGATGACTCGTCCAACAAGATGTAGTGCTCATGAGCCCTCTGTAAAGCGGCCGTGGCAAGTGCGAAATTGCGTTGGGCACACGCATGGTGGAGGATCGTGTTGAGCGTGAGCGTGGTGGGGAAAGTGTCGCGGGACTTGGTCATGATGTCCCAGAGATCGCAGCATGAGGCGAAGTTGCCCATACGTCCGAGTTCGTTCATAATTACGTGCATGACTGACCTCGAGGCCCAGCTCGAGCCGTACTTGGCGGTCAGGCTCTGAAGGAACACGCGAATACCGGGCCAGTCTTGTTCCAGCTGGTGCATGTCGTTTGTAACAAGTTGCTTCGCGATGAGTGGCACGACGGAGGGTTCCAAAAGGAGGCCAAGTGAGTGCATGATTCGAATGACATGCTGACGAACTTGCTTGCTCTCGATCAAATCCATAAGTAACGCCCAGGTTTTAGCGTTTGGCCGACAACCATGCCGAACCATCTGCTTTACTACGTCGTCAAAGTTGCGGAGGTCCTTCACCTTGACACAACCTTCCAACATGATGTTGAAGACGCCAGTGTCCATCGGAAAGGGTGCATCTAGCTGGCTCCGGAAGAGGTCCCGGGCGTGGTTGCGGTAGGAATGGCCGCGCAGCTCAAGAAAACGCAACGCCTGTTTGAGTGCACGTCTCGACCACGCATGTCTCGCAGACTCATCTGCGAATGCGCCGTGGAGTAGGCTTATAGCCGCATTGTCTGCGGCGGTGCCCGAGCCGTAGAGTCTTGACTTCACACGCGCACGCATGTTGGCGTTTGTGATGGCGGTAATGTAAGCCAGAAATGTATCAGGCGTCCATCCTCGCGGCCTCGGGATGTCTTCGTATCTCTGGCTGTATACGTACTCTTTTCTATATGCCGGACGCTGTTCTTTATGGGAGCTCTCCCACACAACTTCCTCTCTTATTCCAGTCGCCTTGTCACAGCTTGTTGTAGAGAAATAGCTGCCGATGGCTCCTTCGATACTGATCGCGCTGTCGGCTTGAGCGGCAAGTCTGGAAATCTCTTTACTCGCATGTTCCAAAGCCTCTTCGTCACCCGAGAGAAGAACATATCCCACATCGCTGATATTAGTCCCGTCTGTGTCCTTTGGCCATCGCAATTCGATTTCACATCTCGTCTGTTCGTTGAGATCCCAGATAGTATGGTCGACATCGTGAAGCAGCGTATGTGCGAGTTCAACCCCGACTGTGATCTTGCGTGCATTACGCTGCCAGGGCCCTACGACAGGACGGGTCTGCAGTCGAAGGACGTCCAAAGTATCGCGCCAATTGCTGATCGGCTCACGTTTGATCTCTCGGAGGGCCTCGAGCCAGATTTGCCTGGTTACGCTCCGGTTGTATCGCTGGGCACTCAATAAAGTTTCGCGGAGAGGTCGGTAATGTGTGACCGGCGTAACGAGTATAGAGTCTGGTTGTCCCAAGGCAACACCCCTCTTGAGCTTCTTCGGTTGTTTGAAATTGCGTCCGTGGGCATCTTTGAGTAGAGAGGCTACGTGAACACCTTCGAGAGGCTGACTGGAATTATTCGGCGCGCTTGTAGATGAACGGCTTTTTATAGGCTTGCGTGGTCTCTTCTGCTTCGCATACGGACCGTAATTCAGTATCGCTTTCTCGGTTGTCGATGGCGTCTCGGTTTCCCCATCTTCGACTGTCTGACCTTCCAGGGTAGGGCTCACGGCGGCATCATAGGCCGAGTGTGCGCCTGTAGCCTTCGCACTGGTGCCATGATCCGCTCCTTCATCTGCGATTCGATGCCGTGGCGTGGAAGTCTCGACCGACTTGGGCTCGACTGCATCGGCAGCTGCGTGCACCCATTGACTAGAGAGTGGTAGTTGGGCTGGAGGCACCCGAGACCATCTTTGAGAAGCCCTGGAAATCGGAGAGATCCCAGAGAAGCCGACGCAGTGAGATCGGGCTCTCGATGATAGCGTGATTCCCAGGGACATTGGCTATGACTGGCCCATGTTGTATGCGGGCTCGCAATCTGTTGCATTCGAAATGAGGGAATGAGTGTCAACGGGGTGCGTGCAGTGAGCGAAGTCGTGGGCCAGTTACCTTGGGAGAAATTTCCCCTTCGCGCCGATTGATCCCGGTCCTGTCGGCCCCAAAGCTTCGAGACGACCCCTGCCGGCCGATAACAGTGTGAGCGACACATTCCGTTTACGATTGGCACTGTTCAGTGAAAGTAGCACGAGGGCCTCATCCCAGAGTATGGTACGGATACCTCAGGTGATGACTAGCAGATTTGTATATGTGAAGTCGGGTATACATGAAAAGAATGATTACCTCCCCGTACTTGTTACTTCTTGGGTGAACCAGGCAGGGCACCCGAATTGGGCTGCGCAGGACCGCTCTGATCAACGCCCTCCCACCCCTTATTCCACCCTTCATCTTCTGCAACAGCGTGTTTGGCCTCGCCATTCTCTGCAAGTCCCTTGACATCGCTCCAATACGAAAGCCGTTTTACCTCTTCGTCGGCATGCTTGATCGCCGCTGCGAGGTGTTTCCTTCTTTCTTCTCTGTCTTTTGCCTTGTCTGCATCTTCGTGCTTCTCTTCGTCTGCAGCGACCGCTTCATCATAAATCTGGGTCAAGTGACTCAGCAGTAGTCTCCTCGATGCCTGGAACACAAAAATCCCCATAATATCGTGCATTTCCTCTTGTAAGTGCTCGAGGTTGTCTTTGGCGTGCACTAGGTAGTTCTCAACTGCCTCAATCTTTTCGCGGTCGATGCGCGAGCCTCGAAGGACGGCCATAAGCGTCCAAACGTCTTCAATATCCTGCTTCTCCTCCGCCACACTCGTCTGTACACTCGCCTTGCTTACGCTTCCTCGACGGCTGCGCGACACACTAGAGGAACGGCTGTGATTGGCAGGCGTGACGGTGAAGTAGTCAGAGTTCAGCATGTGCGGATCCTCCGATATGTCTTCCAGCTTCTTCTTGATACGCTTGCGAACCCAGCATCTCCTCCGGACGAAGGAATTCCACCATTTCGGTCCATGCCAGGAGTATCTCTTCGAGAACATGAACGAGTACTCCCAACCGAACTCGTCCATGGCTACACCTTCTTCACGATGTATCCTCCACTCAGGCCACGCCCACTCCCAAGATGGATCGGGCACTTGTGCTGTCTTAGTCGTGGTAGGACTCGTCTTGTGAAACTGGTTTGTCCAAGGCGAAGGGTCGAGGTTGCCCAAAGCCTTGCCAGAAAATAGGGCAACGCGGCAAACAAAACAGCCTCGCTCGTTCTCCCATAGCACGTCAATGGCCGTTTCCCGTTCCGCGGTGGTCGGCCTCCGTGGTTGACTACTGCTTCTACCGGGCATGGTGCCTTCCAGTGGCGTGGGCTCTGTTTTGGTTTGCGTTATCAGAACCTGCACCACAGACTGTAGACGACAGTCTCTTACCTTCAACCTCAATAGACGGTGCTGTGGTGGCCCTCGTAGTTTGAGGCTCGAGAGTCGGAACGCTCTGGCGCCTGGTAGCTTTCGACTGCTGACTTTGTTCTGGCTCTACTGAGCGTCCAGACGTACTCGCATCTTGGTCGCCATTGTGTTCCATACCGCGGTCCGCGTTCGGTTCCGCATCATGACCCCCAGTCGTATCCTCGTCACGGAGTAATTGTGAACCAGTCGACGCGCGGGGAGGTCTGCTAAGGCTCTCGGTGCTCGGCGAAGCGCGGTTATCGTGGTTGACTAAGCTGATCTCGTGGTCATAATCACCATCCTTCAAGCCGGTGACCCGACGAGAGCTTCGAAAGGATGGCATCGCTGTATCGCAACTTCGCTCACCCGGTGTCAGAAGGTCTCCGTGTTGATGACGCCCTGGGGCTCAACGCCGGAGTGAGACCGAAACAGCACCCTTGGAGGCAAAAGGGGGTGTGATAATGGTGGGGGAAGACTACCTTAGAAACCTGGGCCGGAGGTGTTCTAGCTTCGTTCTCGGGGGTTAAACGGCGGCTCTCGCCTTGGAATGATGGGACACAGAAGCGCAGTCTGGGCTACCTGGACATTGTGCCGAGCCCAGGTACTCAACCTAAAGAAGTTTCCAAGGGCGTCCCGTCGAAAGGTGGGAACGGAGAAGAGGCGGCGGAAGGAGAAAACCGGTGTGAGGCTGTGAAGTTGATGGCCCGACGAGCGAGGAATTCAGGTCAGTCAATTGGGACGTCTTCTTCGGACCTAGCGTGGGCTAGACCACCATCGGCTGGCAGTGGCTAAAGGGAGGACGCTGAACAAGGCTAGCACGATGCAGCAGCAATGAAGGAAAGCAGGAGGTGTTGGCGTTGGCTGGAGGCCTAGACCTAAAAGCTGAATACGGGTTGGCTCATGCATTTCATGGGCAAGCCAGTCCAGGAGCCTGAGAGGGTGTCGCGGGTACTCAGCTCCGGCGATGATGTAATGATGCAATGCCCCAGCTTTCCCAACGAGCGTCGAGCCTCCTTGTCACCGATTTGGGTGCCAGAGAGTCGGCTCAAACAGTTCCTTTCATGCTACCTGGCCCTGGAGCACGTAGACCATTTTTAAGCCACAGGCACCGATTTGGCCGGCATGAGCTCCGGCCGAGATGACCAGTCGCGCTTGTCAAAAATTGTAACAGGCAGAGGAGAATAAACATTACATCGAAAGCGACAGCTGATTCTCGGAGCTTTTGACAAACTGAGGTGACGCTGGAGATCCAGTGGATGCTGCACTCGTACCAGGATCATGTCTGCTGAGGTACATCACCGGTACGTCTGTCCACGCACGTTCTCGCACGAGTCCCAAGTATCAACTATCAAGTGCATCCCCATCTGAAAGGTGATGGCCTGTGCATTGTGCATACTGAGTTCGTGGTCCCGGCCCCATTTGGAGCTTCCGGCCAGGAGCGGCTGGGGTGAAGCTACTTCCCATTCCCCGCATTCATGCCGCTCTACGTCATGTATCCCTCACACCTTCACGCCAACCGGAGCCTTCGTAGCTTGAACTGTTCCTTGCCTACTTGCCCTGCTCTAGGTCGACGGTGCACGTCGGTAATGCAGGTCACTGGTGTGATTTGTGCCAGGAGGCGTGTGGGAAAGAGTGTAACCGCGCAATGAATGAGACAAGAGCTGCGGCGCCCGTGATTCGGTAGCAAGGCACTAATAGATCATGCCATCCTGCTCTTCCTCGTGACAATTGTCGTTCTCTCCTCCTCTCTTTATTTCAATCAATCAAATCACACATCAAGGACGACAGCTTCAAGCTTCCTCCGATCATAGCTCAAGTCTCACCTCAATCAGCTTTGCTACATACAAATCCAATCAACATGTCCAAGTCCAAGGCTCCTCTTTACCTCGGCCTCACTGCTGCTGGCGGTGTCGGCTACTACCTATACAGCGCTGGCGGCAACCCTACCGCCGCGGAGAAGAAGTTTGAGAGTATGTTTTCCTCATCGAATCATCGCCTTGGCTATGGCTGTATCTTGAATACTGACCCGCCCTATCCAGGTGACGTTCACAAGGCCTCTGCCGAGGTCAAGTCTCATCTTCCCGGACGCACTCCCGACGCTCAGAACAAGGGCGCGCAAGTCGGTGCTAAGCTCGACGAGGCCGTTAGTTTACCTCTGCCCTCCCTCCAGTGACCAACACAATTGACTGATCATCCCGCCAGGTCGCCGAGGTCGACAAGAAATTTTCTGCCACCAAGAGCAACGTCGAGGCGTATGCCAAGGATGCAAAGGCTGAGGCCTTGAAGAAGGTTGACGCCTTTGACAAGACCGTCGAGACCGAGGCTGCCAAGGCGAAGAGCGGCATCTCCAGCTGGTTCGGCGGCAAATAAATGTCATGAAATGGCGGCGATCATTCCTTTTCTCTTCTATGTAATGGATCAATCATGACAATGGTTATCGGGTTTGCTTTCTCAGCTATGGATTGGGAGTCGCAATACGAATCAATCGTAATTCATTGACTCGTTTCAACTTTGTTCGACGTCCACGGCGCTTTGTTGTGACATGATTCCCTGCTTGCTTGGTGGTTTCAATGTGACCTCGTCTCCTCTATCCTTCCCGACTCGAATTCGACATTTGATGTACATGCTGTTACACAATTCATTTCTCCAAGACGTCAGCAACCAACTTCAAGATTTCCTCGGTCCCCTTCCTCGCGTTGATGGGCTGCTTGGCAATCGTCTGCCAATGTTCGCCATGGCGAGGCTCGTTCAAGATACACTTGTTGATAACATCCGCTCGTTTCTCCTAGGATCGAATTAGCTCATGAGTGTCAAATTTATGGCCGATAAGGCGACTACTCACATCTGTGCCGTGCTGGAGCAAGAACTTGTAATACCAAGCCCAAGTGTCGCCATTGTCGCTGTCCAGCACCAGCGCCTTTTCGAACCAATTCTGTGCCTTCTCGAGCTTGCGTTCGCCCCAGAAGATTCGGGCCACGGCTACGAAGAGGATAGGGTCATTGTCCACCTTCTTGATAGCCTCCAGTGACCGCGGCTTGCGCTGAGTCCGTGGCTCCAGGTGCCAGATCTGCTCGCTCCACAGAAGTCCGCTCTTCGGCACCTCTTGGAGTGCCTTGGCCATGAGAGACTTCGCCTGATTGACGTTGCCTGCCCGCCTTTCGATGCGAACGGACTCGCACCACAACTCGGACGACTTGGGAATGGCAAGTCGGGCTCGGTCAAGAACACTTCGAGCCTTGACAACAAGTCCAGCCTTCTCTTCCAGTCGGGAGTAAAGGAGCCATAGGGAAATAGACTTGGGCACCGCCTTGACCCCCGTGCTGTAGGCCTCGCGTGCCTGGCCGACCTTTCCGAGGTCTTCGTAGATTTGACCTTTGAGCATCCATAACTTTGCTGTTGCTGGGAAGTACTGCAACGCCCGTTGTACGAGATCCAACGCTGCATCGCTGTTGCTCAGTACTCTTTCGAACACCACACTTTTCATCCACACGCGATCTGTGGGGGCCTGGTCTCGAGCTTCCTCCAGCAGCTTGCGAGCGCGCTCGGTCTCTCCATTCTCGGCTTCGAGTTTGACGGCAGCGAGCCAAATATCTTCGTTATCCGGGTTTGACTTGAAGGCCCTGGCGAGCACCAATCTGGCATTGTCAACCTCACCAGCTTGCCACTTCTCTTTGGCCAACATCATCCACAGCACCTCGCTCTTGGGGCAGGCCTCGACAGCCTTCTCCAAGACCTGGGCCAGCGACTCTCTCGTTCCGTGGTTTCTTTCCAAGTCGGCGGCAGCCATCCATAACGTCCTGCTGTTGACGAAAACACGCAGCGCATAGGAGTAGATGGCGCGAGCCGTCTCGTACATGCCGCGATTGATGCTGCCCTTTGCGTCCTCCGTCCAAGTGTCCTTGCGGTCGTCGTCTTCGTCAAGACCGTAACCGAGTGTCTCCCTGATGATATTTCCGCACGTGATGACGGCGCCGTCCTCCTCGCACTTCTCCGCCTCGGCAATCCATTCCTCGCGCTTGGGCATAGCAGACTCCTTGACCAGAACTGCAATGGCACGCTTCATGACGTTCACCTTAGTACCCTGGCCGAGTTGCTCCTGCAATCGAGCAGCGGCAATCCAGATCTCGTGGGACGTGGGCACTGCTTTTCGTGCTTTGTTGAGTACCTTTTGGGCGTTTTCGGGGCTCTCCAGTCTTGCCAAGGCCAACCACAGATCAACGGATAGGGGTATAAGCTCTGTTGCTTTGGCCAGCAGCAACCGGGCATCTTCCGGATCTTCTTCGAGGTTGACCGCTTCCTTCCAGAGTGCCTCTGATTCGGGAATATGATCTAGAGCGAGCCTAATAACTTTCTTTTTCGCTCTGGGCTCATTCTCCAGTCTCATGGCCTCTACCCAGAGACGAACAGATCGGTCGTTCTTCTTGATCGCGTCGGCAGCAATAATCTTAGCATTTTTACCATCGTTAAGTCGGATGTTCTCCAACCAGACGTCCTCGCTCTTGGGGCAATGTGTACATCCGCGCGCTATTACATTGCGTGCAGCGACTGTCTTGCCCGCCAGTTCCTCCAGGCGTGCTGCCGCAATCCAACCAGGCGCATTATTCGGGTTCGTTTTGATGACTGATGTCAACAGCTCGCGTACACGGTTGATGTCACCGACCTGAGCTTGGGATTCGTTAAGGACGCTTTTGTTCAAGCTGGTGATGTAGCCCTTGGGGTCGATACTCGATGCGCTGCCGGCAACTGACGATTCAGTTCCGTCCTGGGACGCTTGCTCGAGCCTGGACTTGAGAACCTTGTCTCTTGCGGCACCAATTTTGGCAAAGTTCGTCATCGTGCCGTCCGCTTGTTCGGAGCTTGATGCAGCTCCGTCATCCGCAACGGTGGTGCCCAGTTCCGATGAGTCCCTTGCCGCAGCGATGACGCTGTCGGGAACCGCGTAGAAGCGCTGGCGCAAGGTCTGCTTGCTTCTCCGGTTTTTGCCTGTCAAATCTCCAACTTCAGGGAGGTTTGCCCACTCGTCGTCCGTGACCGTCGACAACGCTCTCTTGAGATCCGCGAATTGCTGTTGAATCTTGGGGTTCTTCCGTTCGTACTCGTCTTGCTCGGCCTTTTCCCGTGCTTCTCGTTGTTTCTGTCTCCTTCTCGCCATTTTCTCGTCAACCTCTTGCCATATCCTGTCGGCCTCCTCGTCATCTTTGTCGTACACGCCACCGGCAAACAGGCCAACTTCGTTATCGGGGTCTTTGAACCGATCATCGTCGTCATTTTCCTCTGCCTTCTTTCCTTCGGTGCCTAGGCCGAGTTGTGCTGCACGCTTGGCGACAGCTTCCTTGATTTGGTCCTCGGTTGGTCCTTCGCGCGCAGGACCAAGATCCGATCGCGTCGTGAAACCGGTGGCACCTCTACCAAGACCGGCAACGTAATTTTCGGGAGCCGGTTGGCTCAAAAAGTCGCGCCTGCCGGACATGATGACGATTGACCTGTTGGCTCTTCGGTGCGGCAGGAAGATTGATAGGGCGCGCACTGTGGAGGTTTTGTAGAAAGGCAATGAGATTTAGAGGCGGCCTCACCCTGTGCAGGTTGCGCAAGGCTGAAATGGTACCAAAGGTTTTAAGCTGCATGATCCCTGTCGTGACGGGCTGTAGTGGGTCAAGGGTCCACTAAATTTTCCAAAAGGCTGCCCCTCCATCTTTACGGCAGACTTTCGACATCGCGAATATTTCAGGGTCCCAACCTTCGTCGACACCGATTGTCACCAAGGTACCGTGCGCCAGAGGTCGACTGCTCCTCAGCAACCCATTTACTTCAATACAACATTACTCTGCGACAGTTTTTACAGGCATCATGGGTAAAGCGAAAGCTGGCAAGCGGAATGCCGCCTCTTCGGGGAGCCCCTACTCTCGACCTTCTCAGAAGACGAACAATGTCTTCAAGTTCAACGTGCGTCGCGTTCCAGATAAGCTCTTGACTTTTTGACTGAATACCATCATAGACAAACGTTGGTCAACATATCTTGAAGAACCCCGGTGTGGCGGATGCGATCGTTTACGTACGCCCAGATTCCCCCGTCTGGAACGAGCCAAGTACTAAGTGTGTCTATAGAAAGCCGAACTTAAGCCCACGGATACTGTCCTCGAGATCGGTCCGGGAACTGGTAACTTAACAGTGAGGATTCTTGAAAAGGCGAAGAAGCTCATTGCGATCGAGTTCGATCCTCGAATGGCGGCCGAAGTGACAAAGGTTGGACAACACGCAACCGGGACGATACTCAGAGGCTTACGGGATCAAACAGCGTGTGCAAGGGACTCCGGAACAGCGCAAGCTCGACGTCATGCTTGGTGATGCCATCAAAGTCGAATGGGTTCCTTTCGACGTTCTCATTTCAAACACACCTTACCAGGTACGTTATTCGAGGCTTTAATGCAACAGCGGCGCAGCTAATCCGTCGTTAGATCTCCTCGCCTCTAGTCTTCAAGATGCTCGCGATGCCAAAGCCGCCGCGGCAAGCGATTCTCATGTTTCAGCTCGAGTTCGGACAAAGACTTGTGGCCAAGCCAGGCGACAAGCTTTACGGCAGATTGAGTGTGAACGCCAATTTCTGGGCAACGTGCTCGAACGTGGTGAGTAGAGATGCCAGCAAATGCATTGATCACGGTATACTGATACCCTGCGACAGATGAAGGTGTCCAAGGCCAACTTCAGGCCACCGCCACAGGTCGATTCCTGCGTTGTGCGTATTGTACCCAAGCAGGGAGTCGAGCGTCCTACCATCGCCTTCGAGGAGTTTGATGGCCTTCTTCGTGTTGTGAGTGATATCGGTATTACCCCAGAGATCCTGCAGCTGATAACCCATTCAGTGTTTCAACCGTAAGAACAGGACCATGCGAGCCAGCTGGCTTGGTACGAAAGAAGTACTCCAGATGCTGGAGAAGGTTAGCACAAAAGGTGCCTACTCTCGAGAATATCGGTACTAATTAATCACCAGAACTACCGCACATGGGCTGCGATGAACAACGTGCCCCTGGACGACTCTCTGGTTGAGGATGATGAAGACGACGCCATGGAAATGGACGACGATGCGGATGCCGGCGGTAACGAAGAAGATGATGATGTTGAGCCCATGGACGACGACACACCCGAGTTCTTCAAGGAGCTCAACGCCACAGCTGCCAAGGTGCCTGAGAAGACAAAGAGCAAGCGCAAGAAGACCAAGGTTGCGGCGCTTGTGAGGAGTAAGATTGAACGTGCGCTTGAGAGCACCGGCCTAATGGAGAAGAGAGCGCGGCTGTGCGACGAGACGGATTTCTTGAAGCTGCTTTCTGCTCTCAACTCGGAGGGCATCCACTTTGCATAATGTCTGATGGAATGGTCTTTGTAGATGGGCTGCTTTATAGACGGCTATCGTGGCCTGGCGTTTAGGCGTACAAAATGAAGGAGATATCAGGTTGCGAAACTACACGATGGTATAGGGCTGCAGATCCAGGTTCAACGAAGATTTGCTCTGCATGTCGATGAGAATCACGTGGTTGTTTGTTTGTATGGGCTGTTTGCCATTCTGGTATCCTTCTAAGCGAAGTTGATTCCTATTTACCTTTAAAAAACGTCAAGTTCCTATTGTCCGTGTCACCATAAGTGACTTTCGTGGCAGCACTTACGATGCTATGTATGAACGACGGAGATGAAGATAGAGTTATCTTGATCTAGATTACAATGCTCAGGGGTCTGAGCAGCTATGCTTCAAATCGCAATCTATTAAATCTCATGATAACGCAGTCGTATGTGGCAAGATACCTCAAAAGACTTTCCTGTCCCGGCATGGCTTATACGACGCTCATCAAAAACAGCGAAGCATTGTGTGTCATCTCGAAATGCTCATAGGACTTCGGAATGGGCTTGAAGTCGTCAGAGCCTCATCCAACCTCTTCCCTTACCGAGACAACCGGTCACCGCGTACAACTCCCATCAAGAGATTTACAAATTACATACCCAGTCTCCTCCATGGGAGAAATGGGCGAAGCGACCAATCACGCCGTGGGTCTAGGAGTCATCATTTGTCAGGCAGCCATCATAAGAATGCGCCAGACAGGACGTGCCACATGACCACTATACAATTCGGTTGCACCTTTGCCCCAACCTCGCGAATCAGCAACGGCGTGAGGGAAGCGTGGCTGTTCGCTCCAAATTGCAACTCCTTTCCCGCAAATACGTGCTCGACTTTCCGACACCCGTCCCCTCCATTGACCCGGATTGGACCGATGGAAGAAAGCTTCGCACCTACTTCGGGGGAAGGTTCACCACCCGGTTCTGCAACCAAGTGTAGAAGTATAAGATACGCCTCGTTTGGGGGGCCACGGGGGCAGGGAGTACATCATCGTAGGAAAACGGAGGCAAAGAAAGGGTGTAGTACCTAGTAAGAGGAGGAGGAGGAGGAAGGGAGGGAGGGGCGGGCCAACGTGGCTCTGTGCATGCAGTCAGTTTTTTCCCCCAGAGTGAGACCTCACAGCAGGCAAATTACAACAGGCCACGCCCACGCTCACCCAATCCGAGTGCGCCTTATACCACCACCAAGTGGCGGCCAAACTCCCGTGGTAAGCCAGAGAGAACAAGGCTGCCTACCCGCGCGGATTGCTTCCCGCCAGCGCATCGCGACGAGACGAACAAGGCCCGTCCCATCTGACAGGTGCCGCTTGTCTTTCCCCAAATGGCGGGTATATTCTACTCAACCCGACCTTGCCTGGCTCTACGGTTTGCGTGGGTGTTGGCTGCCCATGGGCTGCTTGGTAGTCTTGAACTTGTTCGTCTGCCTCATAACCTAACCTCCTCCTAGAGAGGTGTGGAACGTCTCTGCATACTAGCTTGTCGGTTGTCCCAACCTATAGACTTCCGGGTTCCTGCGCAGATGATCAACGCCCGCCGACGGCGTGCTGACACGCGGGGGTTGTTGAGGGATTCGGTAGGTGGAAAAGAACTTTTATTCCTTGGAAAATTCAACATCACGCGCGGACGGGGAAGCTTCATAGACGTGGGAGGTTGACGTGGTTTGTCTCTCCTTTCGCGCTTGTCTATGTGTGTGGGGGCCAAGAGGGTAGCTGGTTCGACCTGCCAAGTGTGAGAAAGCAAGAGAGGACCGTGTTCTTAATCAGACACCACAACTCGGCCTTCCTGCCTGTCACCTTGAGCTACGACTGGTTATTTGAGCCCGGCGGGTTGACAAAGTGCTCACCACTTCGGCACCATGGCACGGGAGGGTGAGACCTGCCTGCCTCCCTACCGATCCTCCCGGGCACCTCTTTTAGACTGGTAGAATGCAGCAGCGAAATTCTGACGCACTCATTTTTGGTACGGGACATCCTCTGCGCCTGACTGGGCCACCCGTTGGCGGTGCTCACTCCCTTCCCTTGTAACTCGTAAGGTATGCAAAGAGGAGCGGCGTCCTCGATGCAACGTGGAGTAGAGCCGAAAGAACGACATGCCAGCGCCGCCGCAACGGCCTGCTCAGCGCTTCTGTCGCACAGCATCAGCCGCCAGATCAGCCGTTCGTCGGGTTTCGGTGCTCAGGATGGCCGGTGAGCACCTCGATCTGGGCAGGGAACGGGACCTTTCACACTGTCTTGCGGGGGACACCGCGATCCATCATACGATGGGCCAGGTGCGATGGGCCAGGGCCGCAAAGGGAATGGCGTCGATGAAGAGAGCAGTAATTCCGAACGGGCAGCGTTTGAAATGCCTAGATCACACTCTAGAGTCTAGCATAACCATCGCTGTGGGGGGCGATGGCTAGAGGCAACTTGTAACAGACGTCTAATCGATTCGGTAGCGTTCACCGCGCCTGGCTTCGGTTCTAGTCGTTTTGCTCTGCCTGCCTGTCCCCAGACTGTGGGATTCAAGGGGAACGGCCAACGACCAATCGAATATCGCAGAAGCCCCCGATAGCCCGGTACCATCAGGGCATCGTAGGCGGGTGGGTTTATTGTGACATTCTGTCGGGAGCCCGGGGCCGGTGCACTTTTCCGAATCCCTCCCTTTACATGTAGGAAATGTCTCAGGTTATTCAGAACCCAAGATAGCGGCCCCCCTAAAATCAGAGCCTAAGGATGGTTCACATGGGAGATGCAGCCAGTCGTGTGCTTGTCACGTCGTCCACTTGGCCGTCTATGAGAGGCTCAAGGAAGCTGGCGTAAGGACCGTTGACTTGATCTTGATCGGCTGACCTGCAGGCACTCTGTCGTTGGCAGAAACAGTCTTCTTGTCGGCAGACTCAGACATGAGAGCCTACCAAAATATCCTATACCGAAAAGATGTATACCCACAACCAAACTCCGCCTCTTGAGCATGGCGTCTGAGATGTTACTGTCCGGATAGTTGTGTCTGTTATCTCTTGACAAGGGAATCAAGGCGTAATGTCAAATCCCAAGTAAGAGTAGTCATGCCTCCTCTCGAAAAGGTAAATTTGTCCTCGATTAGACAAGAAACCGCCATATTGACTCAAACTGGGAGCAAGCAAGCCTTCGGTCGCGGCGGGCGTCTCGACCCTTGATTTGTGGTAAGGATTGAAGTGTAAGACGTGCTGCGGTTGACTAAGATGGGGTAGAAGCCTCAAAGGACAAACGTAGACTTCAATAGTGCTTTGGCCCCAGGTCCGAAGCCCACGTAAAGGCCCATGATTTGTGTGCGAAGTTTCCGAATGGAGCCTCTAGAGTAGCATGCTGCATGCGTCCCCGTCAGATCTCCGAAGGCCACTGCACAATTGTTTGCTGTTTATCCTGTGACTCATCAAGCTCAAGTTGCAGTTCATCGTGGGCTAAGCAAATTGCAGGGTAGCGAGATGGCCGCAATCAAAAGATTCAAGAAAATTGCTGCATTCCAATTTCCCTTGGATGTCTGCCGTGACTTGGTACCTGCACTTTGAGAATGGCAAATTTTGAAGCAGAAGGTGCTCCAGACTGAAGGTCCCGGCCATGGCCCCGGTCCCCAGTTCCTGACTAGAGCACTTGTGACCCTTGGCCCTGGGAACTGCGTCCACAGCAGCGCCGATATCAGCCAAGATGGAAGACTCGAGAAGCCAACTGTGATGTTAGAGATGAAAGAGCCTAGTGACAGTGTACTTCGTGGACGATGTCGACGGCAGCTAGGGGTGTGTACTCTGCAGAAGCCGGGGTTTTCTGCCCGGGAGCAGGGGACAGGGACAAGAAGAAGACCAGGCGCTTTCATTGGACAGAAGGCGTCCAAAGGTCCCACGAAAACCGATTATAAACAGCGGTGATGGCCCCCCGGAGTCGGTGACAGGCCGTCGGTGCGATAGGAATGGGAAGGGGAGGGGAAGAAAAAAGAAAAAAAAAAGAGGAGACGAAGAGAAACCCATGAGGTAGGCAAAATAAAGCAAAGCGGGTTCTTGGATGCTGATCAGCTGCGGCGTGAATCCTGGCTTTGCCTTGCCTGGAGCCCGCGGAGTGCAAGGGGGGGGGGCCAACGACAAAAGTTGTATCCAGAAAAATTCCAGATTGCGGATAGGCGAGTTTGGGCGTCGTGGGCGAGAGACTTGGGCTGCATTCGACATCCACTATGGTCCACAGCCCAGCGAGCACACTGGAGTCCGTCCTGGAATTGGTAATATGGAGAAAAGCATCCGGGAAAAGAATTGCGGTCTGAGGCATCCCGAATGGCTGCAGGGGTTTTGCCGGTCACAGTCTCTCCTAAACTCATTCGGCCCATGCAACTTGGGTTGTTTGGCAGGAAAAAGGGTGCCTTACAATGTAAGAATGTGCATTGTACCTGTGTACGTCCGTACCTCACTTCACTTCGCACCTCCAAGGAGCTTGGAAAGACGGGACTCCTCCCCCGCCCGAGTGGTCCAGGTCTACCTTACATACAGGAGTAGCGGCAACAAAAGAACGTACCTGTCATAAGTACTCTGTATCGTCGGAAAACGAGGTACGTACTGGAAGCCGGTCTCGACTATTGCAAACTCCGAGGTTGGGTAGGCTGGTGTTGACGTTGTGCCTGGCACCGGCTTGGCCTGGGCAAGACCGACAGGTGAGAGTTGATGGGACCTGTCTTTCTCCCCTCTTTATTTCTGCCCCAGTCGCGATACCTATTATGTTATCCCTTCCATCACCCGCCGGGCCTTCCGCCTTTCACCCTGTGTGACGCTATGCTGGGACCTGCAGCAGAGTCGGATCCATCTCTCGCGTTGGCTGCTGAAGGAACCCGTCCGCTGCGCTGCCCCTCTCCAGAGATCCGATTTTTCTGTTCGGCGGAGAGGAGACGAGAAGCCCAGGGTGCCGCCCACCGCGACCCGTCAACGCAATCCGTTACCCGGCAGGACTGGACGAGACAATACGTCGAGCACATGGCTTGAGCCCTTCTGCCCACGGGAAACTGAAAGGCAGAATCGGCTGAGACGGGAAAAGCTTCGTTGCTGACTTGTTCTGATGGGTCCCAGAGCGAAGCTTCTGATTGCTGCGGAGTTCCAGGAACGCTTCCGCGGTGCCTCGAGCACCAAGCTCCCTCAGACCTAGACCTGCCCATGTCTCCGTTGGCCTTCCAAGAGGCGCCGAAGTTGAGCAGAAACATTTCTATACCAGGATGGAGCTGGGAGCCGAGAGAAAACTCGTGTGAAGCAGGGACGGGGACAAAGAATAGGTAGGAATGGAGGAAGGCGGAAACGATACGGACATCGTCTGCTAATAAGAGACACCAAGCAGTCAAAGGAGCCCAGAGGCAGCGCATCAAGGTCGCCCTTCCCTTCATGAACCGGTACTATGATAATTGGCTTTTTCATTTTAATTTTTTCTCCCTCATTTTGGGTTTTCTGGTCGTAACTTGTCTTGCTGCCCCTTACTCGTTACCCTTCCGGGTCTTTGTCACCTTGTCCACAGAATCTAGGGTAGCCTTTCTTCTAGGATGGCTCTAGCAAGACGGCTGTTTGCTTCACATCCGCGCCGTTCCTTTCAGAAGCATCCTGCCTCATGGTTGGTCAGCCGGCTCCAACCTTGGTGACAGGAGGTGTGTGTATGATGGATGGATGATGGATGCACTTGTGTATGTACAATTCGGCTTGCTTGCACGGGGAGCGGCAGTACAATTCATATGCTTACTTTGGAAGTAGGTAGTAGGCCTAGGTAAATCTCGATGGGTTCTGGACCTGTCCCAGAACAACCATGAGAGTGGGAGATAGGTACCGGTAATCGCACGGAAAACTAAGGTAACTCTACTCAGTTCCGGCGGAGCGAGTGACGGCAGCGGCAGCACCTGTGCATCACCTCTGGAGAATAATAGGTAGCAGCAAAATGGACCCCGAGCAGGGCGAGCCGGATACTTCGAACCAAGTATTCGCTGATGTATCCTCGTACCTGTCTTTTTGATGACCGCCGCCGGCCCCCGGCAACAGCCAGGCGCATGGATCCTTTCGGGAGGTTGGCTACTTCCAGTACGTACCTCCTGTATAACCAGCCATGTACCCAGGAACCTGCAATGCTCCCCTTGCAAACAAGGCACTACTTTCCGGCAGGTGCTTCCTCAACCCTGGGCCGCTGAGGTCTCTGAGACTCTCGCTGGGCAGGTTATAGGCGTCACACGCCAGAGCCCGGTCTTTCCACCATTCCCCAATCGCCCAGTTGCCTGCACCAACAAGTGCCTCCCTCACCAGCATCGACGCCATTCACCAGTGCCAGCGCACCCAGCAATTTTCGGCTTTGCACTGACTGACCTTCCTGACCTCATTCCCGTCCGTCTGGTCTCCCACAACCTCCACCACCTCCAGCCGTCTTCGTCTTCGTCTTTTACATCAGACACACCACACACTCCCCTTCAACTCTCACCACCACACTTGGTTTCTACCCCCCGCCAATCCCCTCATTTAGAGCTTCTTACTCCTCGTTGTCAACCCGTATTCTTTTCTACCAGGAAACATTCTGCGAATCACTCTCACTCTTGTGTTCCTGTCAAACAGCTCCACAGCAGCCCAATCGCCAGTAGCTTAGCACCCAGTCAACCACGAAACCTAGACACGACCGCGCATTGGTCTTGCCTCAAGCTGCCCAAAGCAGCACAACAACGGACCAGACGAATATCCCCAGACTCCCGATAGGGTCGCAGCCTTCCACCCAGAAATCCATCGCATCCCACGTCGCATTGTCGAACATCATGATAGGCCTGGTTCCGAACTACGACTGCCGGCTCCCGAGTTAACAATACCCACATTCGATTGGTATGAGGACTAGACGAGGCTCCATTCCCTTTGCTGTCTCACTTGAAATCCTCGGCCATGGAAAAGACATCCAGCACCACGAACGGGTCCTCTGACGCAAGCCAGTCACGCATAGAACACACAGAGACCTCCATCACTACTCCCTCAAGCAACGCCGCCGAGACACAACCGCACTCTAAACAATCCTCCGCCACAACGTCTTCGACACCATCACCATACAACTCCCGCGACGGCTCCCCGTCACGAAAGGCCCAGAAGTTCGTAAACGCGCCCAAATTGTCATCCACACCTGGGCTGAGATCGCGCAAGAGCAGCCATCAGGACTTGACTGCAGTTCGGACGCCCAGATCCAACACCAACAAACCAGGACCGGCGACGTCGTCTAGAATTCTCTCCACTGCCACGACTCCCACTTTACTCCCGAATTCACAAGAATCCTTTCTTAAATCTATCAACCCTCAGAAGGCACCCCTCATTTCTGAGGTAGCTCAAACGAGAGATAGCCCTCGCTGGCCGGTGTCGCCTCGTTTGCGCTCGCCCCCTCCTCAGCTCAATAAGCCTCAAATTCCACCCGCGACACGAAAAAGCGAGCAGGAAGTTCCGAGGGTAAACCTCACGAAAGCCCCCTCCTCTCCCCAACCGGAACCCCTCCCTTCCATGTCAGAAAGCGAAACCGACGACTCGCAACTACCATCTGGCGTGCGAACTCCAGTAACCGTAAACGGCTCGACTCTGGAAACAGTACAAGAAGTGAGCTTGCCGAATTCGCCAGGGCAAATGGACTCTACGCTCGAAAAGGTCAGTGAAAAGCTGGCCCACGAGGCTGCTGTGAGTGCCGACAGCCTCACGCAAGTGGACAATAATCGCACCATTCGATTAAGCAGAGGAGCCCTCCAAGCCCACGACAATATGGGCGACAATGGAACACTCAGAGTGCGATCCCAGAGCTCTGCTCCTGTACCGACGGTGACGCGACAGTCCAGTGTGCTGTCCAACAAACAAGGCAAGAGCAAGGCCACCGGAGAAGGATCTTCCCTTATAGTCGAGACAGAGACCGTGTCGTCCATTCCCCAGGTGGCATTAGCACCTGCTTCTAAATTGGAAGCCAGCAGCGGTACACTCAGGGCGAAGCCAAGCACCGAGACGATTAGACCCAAGAAAGATAGGAAGAAGACGAGCCGGAAACAACCGACAGTCAACTCTGGCACCGGTGAGACTCCAGATTCATCTTTGTATCCCTATAGGACGCTGCGGCATCACCAGCACAGTCTGCGATCAGTGTCTGCAGCAACTGATGCTTTGTCACCCATTGAAACAACGTTTCCGGCGCCGCAAGCAGAAATTGTGCACCCTCCGCGGCAGTCCATGAAGTCGAGATTTCACGTTGGGATTTTTATCTGCAATTTACCCATTATCCGGAAATTTCCTTTTACTAGAAATTTACTAACCAGACTTGAATCAGCATCCTCGAAAGCAGATATTTTTGAGGCTAAAGTGGCCAGCGCCGTTGACGAGGCGAATACGTCAGACTCTGAAGAGACATTTGTTTACGATTCCAACCCCCCAGATGTTGGGGACAGGCGTAGATTCCACTCGCGGACTCCGAGCGCCACCTCGATGATCAGTCAAGCTGACAGACCTGGCGGCATGGGGATGCGCTCGATTCACGAGGCTCTGCAGGGTAGTGGCGCCACCGCGGCAGCCGTTGGACTGAAAAAGAGCATGAAGTTCGTCAACACGTTCAACAGCAACGGAGCTGAGAGCCTTGGCGTCGACGAAGACGGTAAGGGCAGCGGCAGGAGTGTGGGGCCTGGATCGGGCAGAGGTACGAGCCGGCATCACCACCACAATCACTTTGGTCGTTGGGGGCGACAGGTTGGAAACTCACACCCCTCACTTTTCGACAATGAATCGCTCTTTCCAAATGCTGCCCGGTCTAAGCTTTCGGGCAACACCTCGAGACAGTCATCCGGCCCTCCTAGTCCTAGGGTTGCAAGTTCCGCCAGAGGTGGTCCGCACGCGCTCGGAAAGCGATCGTCGATTCAGATGGCTCGTTATGATGCGGCTGACGATACCACGACCACTGGTGCTGACGACGAGCGCACCCCGTTGATTTCGTCTTCAGTCCGGTCTTCCAGGAGGAGCCGACGTCAACCTGCTAATCTGCGAAACCTCGAATCACAGGCCTACAGGCAACAACCATCCTATTTGAATAGGTTCGCAGCTTGTCTGGTCGTGACGATGATGTTGCTCCTAGTCATCACTGGCGCGATTGGCTTCATGTTCGCGACGTCACAGCCGCTGACAGACATCCAACTGGTTGCTGTCAAGAACGTTTTAGCTAGTGACCCCGAGCTGATGTTCGACTTGACGGTCAAAGCTCACAACCCCAACATTGTGGTTGTTTCTATTGACCAGGCGAATCTGGAGATATTTGCCAAGTCACCACACGCGGGGACCGACTTTGACTGGTGGAAGCGGCCACACGAGGGGGATATGGAAGACCCGGGCATGCATATTAGGGATGATCCTCCTGATGATCCACCGGACGAAGACAATGCTCCAAACATGCGACTCGGGACCATTACGGAGTTTGACAGTCCGCTGTCTTTTGAGGGTTCTTTCTTCAACAAGGGTGTATCGGCATCGACGGGCACCATGAGACTCCATCTTCCAGGCAACCACTCGGCAGGGGGTTCCGAGCGATGGGGTCATATCATCCAGGATGAATTCGACTTAATCGTCAAAGGTGTCGTTCGCTATTCTCTACCGTTGAGCCAGCGGGTTAGAAGCGCACCAATTTCTGGCAGAACAACAGTCAAGCCAAACTCTGCCAGTGATCCATCTCTCAGACCTAACACAACTCTCCCTGGAGAATTACCAGGTCTCGAACCATAGGATATTCTCTTCACTGGAGATCGACACATTCGATCATTTTCTTTGTCAACTTGTTCTGTATATCGAGCGTGCATGGCATAGCATAGTATTTCAGGGTGAAAAGCGGCGTTGAGCGAGGCTTTCCAGCAACAAATGCTTCGGAACAAAGACAGACAAAAGCGAACTGTACATATTTTTCTCTCAATGAGAGCATCGCTAACCACGATGGCTCTTGTATCTTCAGCTAGCGTTTTCGCGCAGCTCCTGTTTCCTGCGTTGACTTTCTTCATCCAGCCAGACCACAACACTTGTGGACCACATGCCATACCTCGGCACACCAAATCACAGGACAAAACAGCGAAGCGACACTCTTTCAGGCACAGGACCGTTCTTCATAAGGGGCAAGGACTAGGACAATTGGGTTTTGCGTTGCTTTCCTAACAGTATGGGAATCTTCTATGCGACGGCCTTTTTCTGCTCTTGGGTTTACATTAGAAAGGGAAAGTAGCAACTACGCTGTTGTAATTGTAACGAAACTTGACGACCAACAGGAGAGACGAAGGACGAGGAGTCAGGTCCGCCCACAGAGGTGCGTGACAACAACAAGAAAGTTAGTTTTAACATGCAAGTTATGCAGTCTCAGTGAGATTTGTGATGAAGTTGGCTGCCTTAGCTCAGCCCTGCTAGAGGGGCGAAGAGCTAAATAGCTAGAGAATGTTGATACTGGCTGCTCTGAGGCTAGATAGTCCATTGAAGTGTCCGTACAACCGCCTTGCTTTGCTCCCTTTCATAGGGCACATTCTTGGCCTAAACAGCGCTGTTCCTATAAGCACCTATTGATCAACGACGTACAATGCTTTAGGCCAAGGAAAAACAGATTCTCTCCACAACCGGGGACCCCTTCCCGAAACATGTTTGTGTGCATCTCGCATGACCCTGCCAGCTGGCATTCATCAAAGTTGTGAGAGTTTCCCACTGACCGCCTTTACATCCATCACAAGGGGACGATCTGTGGGTAATGTAAACAGATCCCCAAGCAACGTTGGGGGGTAGGACTCAGGAGGGGTTGATACCCAGGCCCCTGGAAGTTGACCTCTCCGATCGGAGGTGGGCCCGGCCCACTGCAACCCTCGATCTCAAAGGGGGTTTTTTTTTTCTTCTTTTTTTTTTTTTTTTTTGGTGTGGCATATCTCTTGCTTGCTTTTTATTATCAGTATTATTATGAAAGCAAGAAAAAAAAGACTGACCAATTTATGAATGAGTTTGAGTACTTGGGTAGATTAGGGAACCTGGGGGGGCGCCGGGGAGGAGGAATGGAAGAATCAAGACCACGGAGAGAAGAGGATTCTTGAATCTTCTCAGCAACAAACCACAGCATCCACATCTGATCCACTTGGCATTTTGCGAGTGATTCGGGAATGGGCAACTTGGCCGAGCGGTCTAAGGCGCCAGACTCAAGATAATGGGACGTTCAACGGTTCCCAAGTCTTCCCTGATACCAGGGAGTATTCTGGTCTCGAAAGAGGCGTGAGTTCGAATCTCACAGTTGTCATAACTATTTTTGCCATTTTCTTCAATAAGTCACATAAATCGAATCGGTATACGCTATTTCTATAGCTTTCTTTGTTCGATTTGGTGTTCGATCCCTCTTTGCGCATGTTGTGTGTGGGGGGGCTATTATTGGTGCCACATTTTGCTCGCTATCTCCGTGGCGGTAAGCCATCGCGAGTGAGCTTGCCTACCTACCTCCATGATCCAATCTGATTGTAGTCAGAGCCAAACAACTACAAACAATTGGGGAAGGCAGTGAATGCCGCTAGGGGAAAATTAAAAGGGGGTTTAAAAAAAACAAAAAAACGAAAGCTCTTGCTGAGTGTCTTGTTGTTCGACAATGCGCGTTTGTGAGATGCAGTCGGATAAGCTCCGGGAAACGTCTTCGCCGTCATGAGCCCCGAAATAACGCAAACGACTGAATGTATTATGCCATTCGCTGCAGTCTTACCGAGTCATATAACACAAGTTCAAATCAGCAACCAGGCCACTCGAGACTTCTTCTCATCTTACCTTGAAAAAGAAAGATATCCTACATATCATACTTCACTAATATTGGGCGCAACTTTCGCCGGCAAAAGACTACATACACACACAATCTCTCTCTCTTTCTCTCTCGCCGAAATGCCCGTCATCACCACAAAGGAGCCGGCCTCGGCCGTCGCCAAGGCCCTCCAAGCCGAAGCCAGCAACGCCAAGCCAGCGTACCTCGTCGTCTACGCCTCGCACCGCAACGGGCGGTCGTGGTGCGGCGACTGCACCGCCGCGGAGCCGTACATTGAGAAGAAGTTTAGCGGCAGTGAGGATACCGTCCGGGTCGTCTATGCGGGGTTGCCCGATGAGTGAGTTGAACCTGCAACGCCTCTCCAAGTTTCCTCTTGTCTCTTTCTGCCTGATCCCCTAATGGAACCAGCCGACCCCTGTAACAATGTTGATATCTCATCCGAGAGAAACATTTCTCAAAAAGTAACGAGTGGCCGGCTAAACATTTTTGCTAACAAATTCCTCATGACAGGTGGAGAACAAAAGAGAACCCGTGGAGACAGGTGCCGTTCAACGTTACCAACCTGCCGACCCTCATCAAGGTCTCGGGAGACAAGGTATGTATCGTTCCGTTCCGCGCAACTCCTTCTTTCTTGCACACTGACTATTCAATGATAGAAGTGGGAGAAGCTGGTCGAAGCGGACGTCTACGACCAGAAGAAGCTCGACGCTTTTGTCGGCGGCGGCAACAGCCGTCTGTGACCGCTAGCTAGCGCGATACATTCTCAGAAGCAAACACAAAATAACGGAATGGAATTTCCTTAAGTTGGGTTAATCACCCCCTTCCTTGTTTTCAAACTCCCTGTATCAGTGAGACGGAACGGAGTCAATGAATGTAAGAACGGAACCGCCGCATGTGTGTCAAAAGTCCAGGCCTTTAGCGTTGGGAAAGGAAACGCAGTGGGCGGGAGGCAGCCTGGGTTGTTCTACGCC
Source organism: Colletotrichum orchidophilum (assembly GCF_001831195.1). Classification (NCBI taxonomy): domain Eukaryota; kingdom Fungi; phylum Ascomycota; class Sordariomycetes; order Glomerellales; family Glomerellaceae; genus Colletotrichum; species Colletotrichum orchidophilum. The sequence continues at coordinate 70,510 of NW_019173064.1, forward strand.
CCCCGAATCATCGCCATCGAGCATCTGGTCGAGCGAGGACGAAGCATGCTTATTTCCCGGGGAGTTGGCAATACAGCAATGGGGTCTTCGTTGTTTGACTTCTTACGAGTGCTGTCTGTCGAGTCAGACCTCTAAAAGACCACGTGTATATGTATGTATAGATCGAGCTGGATGGATGGACCAAGGCAACAAACAACATGGTCGGTCGCAGTCAAGCATATCAGTCTGTCGAGGTGATACGGACATATACGAGCCTTCGTCAGTTATCAGCCAGTGAAGAAATGTTTACCTTGGCCGCCAGCTCAACCATTCTCGTTCCCTGCCCATTTCGAGCAGGGACGAAATGGCCTAATTACAAGCATCTTGGATGGTCCAGAGTCATCATCACCCGCAAAGGGCTGTCGCGTCCAAATTCTCTCTAAAAATTCAGGAAATGGTGGTTGCCCTATTCAGTAAGTTTGGGATGGCCAGAACCACTCATGGGCCACGCCAAGTCGCGACATCAAACGCACCTTTCCAAGGCGAGGAACAGAGGTCTGTAAAACTAACGTCAAGCCATCTTAGCATTACTCATGTATCTATCCAACATTGCGTCTAGCCAGGCCACAGCCAAATGGACTCGTACATCCGTGAAGCCATATTGTAATAGCAGGCGCTTGTCATCAAGTTTCCAGCACCCAATTAAGGTGATGCTGCTTGTTCATGATCGAAGAGAAAAACACCTTGGGGAACCTCCCTCCTCCACCTCGTCATCCACATCTCGTGCAGCCCATACAGTGTCTTTGCCGCCCCTTCCTCCCCCCTTGAAAACTGAAGAGTAGATATAGTGTAGCGTTTAGTACCCAAAAGTAAACAGGCATAAACATATAGCCATAAGAAGAGGAAAGAAGCCAAACAATAATATCCACAAAATGGACAGCGCCTCCAAACCCAACGTTTCGTTCGTACACTACCCGCAAATGCCAACCGAGACCCCGTTTGCATGGAGAAAACCAGCAGCGCAGATCAGGGGGGATCCCATCTTGTTTTTGTGCTTTCCTTATCCAACAATGCCAAAGTCCAGTGCTAAGATGAGGTTGGACAAAGGGGAAGAAATCTATGCGATGCAAAGCAAAGAAGGAGGTCATAAACATAACGGCGTCAGTGTGTGCCGATTACTCGGGGATAGCTTCGTTGGATCCGGGGGCAGCGGCGGCGCCCTCCTCCTTCTTGCCCCAGCCGGAGGCCCAGCCAATCCAGCTGGATCGCTTGTTATTCTCTTGCTTGGCTTCGTTGTTCTCCTGCACCAGGCGCAGAGGACGGGGTTTGTTGCCAGCAAAGGTGGTCTGCTTCTCGTGGTGAGACCGCGGAGGGGACTGCGAGGGAGGCGTACCCGTGAGGTCGTTCGAGTCGCCGCTGGTGCTCGAGGTCTCGCTACGCATGCCGGGGAAGTTTCCTGCGGTGGGTGCTTGCTGGCCGCTGGATGCCCGAGCAGCCGCATTGGGGTTGCCGCCGAAGAAAGTCTGCGATGTTCGCGGAGTGCGGGGGGAGCCGAGGGGTGGGGAGATGGGTCCGTCCGGTCCCCTGTACATCTGGTTGACGAGGTTGACACCAGTAAATTGCTCGCTCATCGGGCGCGCACGGCGGGTGCTGGAGGAACGGGTCATATTCCCGATAGGAATGCGAGGCGCCGTCTCTGGGTCCGTATGTGCCGAGTTGGCTGGCTGGGCTGAAGGCACGTAAGACATGGGCCTTTGTTTGGGTTTGTTCGGGCCGACAGCCATGGTCTTGGCTCGTTGCAATAGCGACGCTCCGGAAGCGCCGTCCTTTGGCGGAGGCGGGAGGTCCTTGTTGGTGTTTGCGGCCGGCTTGATCTCGGTAGAGGTGTCCAAGATGTGCTCGAAATCTTGGTGCTGTAGAAGTCTCTCAATGATCTTGTTGATGTACAGCGTCAGCGCCTTGTTCTGGTCCTTCATGGACTTGAGCTCCGATTCGATGCGACGGGCATGTTCATTGTCGTTACCGCCAGCATCTGAAGCATCCTCGGACAGCTCGTCAGCCAAGCTTGCGCCTCCGGAACGGCCCTCAAGCGCATTGAGCGCATCCTGGTTCGCGGAAACCCCCATGTAGCTGAAATCATTCTTAGAGAAATCGCCATTGAGGGTCTTTTCCTGGAGCAGCAGTTGGTAGCTCTCATTATCTTCCATGAGGCGGGCATTGGCCATGCGGGCTTCCATCAGTAGACGTTCAACCTCCTGCAGTCTACCGCCACCCTGGTTCTCAGACTCGACCAGCTTGATCTGGGCCTCGGCAAGTTCGAGCCGCAAAGATTCAATCAGCTTATCCTTCTGGAGCAGAAGCTTTGAGTTGTTCCGCGAGTCGCTGCGGTTCAGAGACGAAGGAGGAGCAAAGCTGCCGTTGTCAACGTTGGGAGATGTTGCTGCCGCTGAGGAATGTTAGCTTTAGGTCTCACGACTTGAGATGTCGAAACTTACATTGCCTTGAAGGACGACCCTCTTCATCGTTCCGCTGCGACAAGTTGTCCTTCAGTCTCTGGATGATGGTCTGCATCTCCTCCTCCCTGTTGGACATTTCTTCCTTCTCCTTGGTCATAGAGCTTCGTTCGGCCTCGTAAATTGCCTCCATCTCACGCATCTTCTTGGCGACATCCCTCTTCTCGTTTCGCAGCGTCTCAATCTGCTCTTCCGTCTCGTGCACCTTTTCCTCTAGCTTAGAAGACTCCTTGATTGCATCGTCTAATCTTGTCTGCAGCACTTCGACCTGTTTCCTGTACACATCGGAGGAGATTTCAGCCTTGGAGAGGCGCTCCTTGAGGTCGTCCAACAACGCAAGGGTCTCGGCCCTTGCAGCCTCCTCAGCTTCAGAATTTCCATTGCCGTTACTATTGCTCAGGACAGAGTCCCTTCTTGTTGCAGCTGCACGAGCGGACACGGGAGTTCCTGTCCGAGCAGGTGCTCTGCGAGCAGCAGCAGCGGCGGCGGGCGTGGAAGATCGCGTTGGCGTTCTCGCAGGAGAAGCAGAAGGTGATGATGCAGAGTCTGTCGAGGAAACGCGACCGACGCCTGCAGCGGGCGGTTTCTTTGCTGTGGCAGCTGACATGATATCGCGAAGAGGGTTTGTTGTGGCGATGATTGTTGTTGTAGTTCGCAGCGGAGGGTTACCTGGGGAAACGAAGGTAAGCGGGGGAACTCGTGTAGAAAAGTAAAGGGAAAAAGGGATTTGGCGGTCAAGGCAATGCGGGAAGTTATTTCTGTAGTGACGATGTTCCGTTCCAGAGAGAAGAGGTTATCTCACCAAATGTATGTAGTTGCTTATTCTTGGAACAGGTGACACACAAGAGCGGGAAAGTTGTCGATCGTTGGGCTCCCCAGAAATGCGAAAGGCAAATAGCCAAGTAGGAGTGCGGTGCAGAAGGGGAGGGTGTGCAGCAGCAGCTTTGCAAGCTTAAGTCAGACGGTGTCAGCGCAAGTCCCTCTCAGACGGTTAGGTGCAGCGAGTGTCGGTGTCGGTGTCGGTTGTCCAGTCCACAGGTTGCAGTGAATTTCCGATATTTCGGGGCGGCTCCAGGGGGTCTAATTCGCTAGGCCGTGCAGGATAGAAGACGTGGGCCAACCAGGAAACGAGGAATGGAACGAGAACAATGCTCTTCACCCTTCCAACCCCGGCGCCACTAAACGTTTTCGCCGGGCTGCGTTGCTTGAGCGCCCTGCAGGCTGCAGTACTGTGTAAGGTAGACGGTAGTGCCGTAGGTACCTGCGAACGCCTTGGACCCGTCATCCAGCAGAGCCTAATTGACCTTGGAATTCTCGGGTGGTTTGACACCTTCTTAACGGCGTAACTTAGTGTGGTAGGTCAGGCAACGGAAGCCTTCTCCCATGTGCTATTTTCGATTGATCGTTTCCTCTCTTTCTGCCTCTTGTTCGGTCCCGTATTGCGTTGCGCTGAGCTGAGTCTGCAGTCATTGGGATGCGTCCGAGGTAACTCTCGTTTCAGTCTCGTCTTCTCGTCACCCGGTGCTCGCAGCTTGAGTGGACGACAGGAGACGGGGGCAGTGCCAGGCAGTGGCCAGCGCTGCGAATGAGATGCTGCACACGCCGTCTCGTCTTTTGCTGAGATGGGACGAAAGATAACCTTCTTTGCTGTTGAATCCCTTTACGAGTATATGGGCTACTCGGGAACTTCATTCTGGCTTTCATGTGTCGAGAGTTTTCATTTACGTTTATACATCGACTGACATCAGCTATTTCACAACCACCGCGTTCTCAACAACAACAACACCACCGACGCGTCGGCCGCAAGAACCGTTATTAGCGAATAGGATCACAATGTATTCTGACTTCCGAATGAAACACCCTCGTTCGCCGTCCAGACAGCCAGGCATTGACCTTGATGAGCAGCTTTTGGTCATGTTCGCTTCACTCCTGCCTGCCCCTTGCGCCGTTTGCTGGGCGACTGTGAAGAGAATCGGTACCTGGCAGTAGCACAAGTTCACCAAGCTGTCTTAGCAGGCACATGCAACGCGTAGGGGTTCTACGCAACCTCCACCCCTATTTCCTCCATAATGAGCAACCGGAATGTGGAGCCCGTCGATGTTAGTGGACTCGGCCCGTCTTTGTACCACAGTGGCCCCATCGAGTTATTGGACGGTGCTCTGCACGAGACCGGCCAGAACTCACCATGGTGGGAACCGTGAAATTATTCTCATGTTGCCATCAATGCAAAGCTTCTGACGGCCTTCCAGATCCAGGTTCAAGGCCTAAAAGCCCATGTCAAAGTTCTCGCCAATTTCGCGACAAGTAACCCGGTAAATGGCAGGTATTGGCTCGACAAAGCTGACTGCCAAATGCTGGTCCCACATGTACCGCGCCCAAGGATGGCGGGACGGGAATCAACTTTGCCAAGGTTAAGGCAAGGTGCTCGATACCAGAGCCTGGCCAAGTTGCGATATCTCAACCCCAGAATTACTTGATAGTAATCGGTGTCTTTTGTGAAGACAACTTTCTGCAACTGCTGTCTCACGTTTGGCTGCCACAATCATGTCCGAACTGGAGCATTACACCGTATAGTGAATACCCTCTCAAATGCCAGCGTGGCGAAGTGTGTCACTCAAATCTCATTCGATGTTACGTCGTGCTCGAAATCCAATTGCGCAAATGGGTATCGTAAAATGGCTGAGTAACAGGCGAGTCCTTTTTGATTGAAAGTGCCTATGATCTTTCATAAAGTCATGTCTTTTTGACAATCCCGAGGTATCATAACGGCGTATCCCAAGCCGCGATCCCGATGTGCGGGAAGCAATTTTCCTTTTCCTTCGACCATATTCCCCAACGCCGTTACCAGCCAGACCGGGCTTAATCCACTTAAGCGACCTGGTCGCTGAGGATATCAGAGTCACCGGCGTCGATGATGGCCAAGGTACCGCAGCGGAAGAGCTTTCCGACGGCAGTTCCCATCTCGATCTGGTTGGGGGTAGCAAATTAGCGTTAATTCACCCTCCAAAGTCTGGGAGACTTCTTCGCTGGGTTGACCAAGAGACCCAAGGTCTTCGAGATCGGTAGCAAGAGAAGGTAAGGGGCGAGGCGGTGCCAGCCCCCTTCAGTAAGAGAACAACTTACGTTGGTGCCACCGAAGTGGTGAACGGGGACCTTGCTCAACATGGCGTAGTACTCAAGCTCAGACTTGCGGAGAGGAGGAGTGTTGCCAGCGATCAGGACGAGCTTGGCCTTGCCGGTGCGGAGGGTCTTGAGGGTCTCCTTGTATCCCAACACGATGCGACCAGACTTGACAACAAGCGCAAGCTTGCTACGAAAATATTAGATCATCGTCGACATGAAATGCATAGATAAGCGATATACATACCTGTTAATGGAGTTCTGGTCCTTCTTCGCCTTCTTAACGGGAGCCATTGCGAAAGATTTGTCGGGTGGACTGGCTGGTGGTTAGGTCTGGAGGTCGCTGGGCGTTGCGGCTGATTGTCGTTTGCGATGGCAAAAAGATCGCGGAGTTTTGGAGTTTATTTTTTCGATTTGTAAGCCCCACCGGCAGGGAGTCACTTCGCCAATTTGCATCCAATCAGATAAGTGTATTCACCGCGCTCTTAACCCTAAAGTGGGTCCCGGAATAGCCACCTGCTCCTTCCGCTTTGCTGAGAAATCAATCGTATTGTCCTTGTTTGATCGCAATCGCCGCAACCTATTCAAAAGTGAGTGACGCCCAAGTTCCAGAGACGAAACACATCCCACTAACCAACCAACCCACAGCAGTAACGAGTGATCCCGTGAGATCTCAATACCGTCAAAATGGCCCGTCGTCCCGCTCGTTGCTACCGGTACTGCAAGAACAAGGTGAGCGACTACCATCAGTTCCTGGCCCTACGCGAATCCCGACATCCCACGACATCCCGCGCATCGAAAGAGGAGGAGCGAGGTGCTGGTCAGGAAAAGGCGATATCTTTACAGAGAAGACAGCGAAATTTGTCTTCATTTCGACAATCGGAACGACGCAGTTGATGCAGTGGAACGGAGGGGACCATCACAGACCTGGGTGCAATATTCCAACTTCAGGCTTCACGCTAACTCTTCTTTCTTTCAGCCGTACCCCAAGTCGCGCTTCAACCGCGGTGTACCCGACCCCAAGATTCGTATCTTCGATCTTGGCCGCAAGAAGGCGACTGTCGATGACTTCCCTCTCTGCATCCACATGGTCTCCAACGAGTATGAGCAGCTGAGTTCCGAGGCCCTCGAGGCCGCTCGCATTTGCGCCAACAAGTACTTCGTCAAGACCGCCGGAAAGGAGTCCTTCCACCTCCGCGTCCGCGCCCACCCCTTCCACGTCGTCCGTATCAACAAGATGTTGTCTTGCGCCGGTGCCGATAGACTTCAGACTGGTATGCGTGGTGCCTGGGGTAAGCCCAACGGCACTGTCGCCCGTGTCAACATTGGCCAGATCATCATGAGCATCCGCACTCGTGACTCCAGTACGTTTTGCCCACTCCATAGTCTACCAGTAGAATGACGTCACTAACGCACAGAAAAGACAAGGCCGTTGCCCTCGAGGCCCTCCGCCGCTCCCAGTACAAGTTCCCTGGTCGCCAGAAAATCATCATCTCCAAGAACTGGGGTTTCACCCCTCTTCGCCGCGAGGAGTACCTCGAGAAGAAGGCTGCTGGCCGCGTCAAGGTCGATGGTGCCTACGTTCAGTTCCTTGCCAACCACGGTAGCCTTGAGCAGAACATGAAGCGCTTCCCCGATGCTTTCGCCTCTGAGGCTTAAGTTTGTGGGTTCGACTTTCTTCTGGGATTTGGGTTTCTACGGGCTGGCGTCTAAAGTGGTTGCATGTCAACATGATGGGAGTCATGCTGCGGCAGACTCTAGATAGGAATTCACAATCATTGACACTTCACACATCACGCCTCTATGCTACATGACGAATTGGAACGGGACCATCAACTGTGTACTAGCATCATGACTGGGCTTTAGAAGACGCTTGATGATTGAGCCTAGCGGGGAAAAAACAGATACCCTTCACGTCCGAGACCCGCAGAGATTCGAAACACATGAGGCTGAATCGAAGATGAAGTAAATCTGAAATAGTGATTGTAAGTGACATGTTGTGACAGACACTTTAGCCCGTGGATCACCCGTCCCGGAGGATGACACCACGAGGGTGGGCACGTCCTCAGTTGTGTCACGCGGATGAACCCATCATCTGCTCAGCGTCGGCTGGGATGTGTTGACAGGAGTCCCCGATAGAACCACCATCTAATTACAATAAATGTGGCGAGGTTGATGCTGTATAAGATGAAGCCTCTGTGAGGCAAATGGTACGTAATCCTATGCTGGGAAGGGGGGAATGAAATCTCGTTCTTTTTCTGAAGGTGCCGGAAAGTGACCGTGATCTCGTAAGCGCAACGGCTGAATCAGACATCATGGGCTGTGATTACGGATACAGGTTCTAGATACATCATACCGAAACACGCACGCAAGAATGGCATCTCACTTGCGTACGGAGTATTGCGGTGATGTATCGTAGTACTGGGAGCCAGTGCAGGAACAGCCCGACAAACCGCCTGAATAGCAGCCCTGTCAGAGGTGCAGCAGCAGGTGTAAGCGCAGGACCGACGGATGGGTGCGCGCCAGTCAGAGGCCAAAATCAGATCTAGGGGCGAGGGGCAGTTGGTGGGATGAGATTGGGTGCAGTCGCCGACCAACGGAGAACCTGGAACAGTAGGCGGTCGAGCCGACGAGCCAATACTACAAGAGGATGGTGGTGGTGCGGCGTGGGCGGCGATCAGGTCCCACCGAGATCCCAGGTGACCTAGATGACGTTATCGGGATTTCGGATGGTGCTCGGTGTGAGACTTTTTGGGGGAGACATTGGGATGCCGCTCGCGCGAAGTTTGGAACGTCTTCTCTGGACTTCCAGGCTGTTTGGTTGAGGGAACCTGAAAGTACTTTGGGATCTTTGTGAGAGTTTTGATTCGTGAGAGGTTCGAGAAACCTTCCCAAGCTTGCTCCGAAAGCCGGCATGGAGGATGCCAACTACCCGAAGATGAGCGAAAAGAGTCAGTTTGACCCCCCCCTTTCCTTATCCCCTTCTGATGCTGGAGGGGCCCGAGCATACACGGTACCTTAGACTCGGAGCTGGGAGGGGCATTGATCTCGGTGATAACTTGATGGGTGTCTTTGGATGGGATTCCTGGACTGCCAATGACAAAGAAGGCATCACGGCAAGCATGGATGTGCTTGTTGGTCGAGAATAGATAGCCACCGACGTGACTCCGACCCCTCGGGGGCTTTCCGTACAAGACAGATAATATTCTGCAGGAAGAACTGGCGTGCTGGCCAAAGAGGTAAGACTTTGTTTATCGCGGTCTCCAATTTTGAAGTTGGTATTGGGATGATGTTGACTCCATCTGGTGGGCGCATATGCAACCGTCGTGCGAAGCTGGCGGTATGTGTCATGATAGTGAGACGATGCACTGGGTTATCGCCCGCCAGGTGATTCGTACAGAGCAAAAAATGACACGAACGTTGCCAGACCTCTCACATCTCTATCCCGTAGTCACTCTGGAGGTGCTGTAGTTACCCAAAAAACAAAACAGAGTTCATAGCTTCCCCCCCTCCATTCGAGTGTTACCGCCATGTCTCATCAATCATCATGTCCGCCGCTCAGGGCACATCTGAACTACTGCATACGGGAGAGGTGTGGCAGACCCTCCGCGCGGCCAGTAGACAGCAAGCCATCCTCTAGGAGGGCACTAACGCCATCAGCACCTCATCAGTCAAATCAGTCCAGCTTATAAGTCTGTCCGTGTATGAGGTGGGTGAGTGGGCAGTCAGGACAGGTCGGGATTGGCACCTTGGCTGCGCTCTGGCGTTCTGACACTCTGGGGGAGGCATGACTGATGGACGTGAGGTGGTGATCTCTCTCGTCTCTTTGCCTTCCCTTTTTCCACCAAATCACACAGGAAGCCCGGAGCTTGTCTCCCCAAGCTTTCTGCGGTTGGGGTTTGGGTACCTCTTCAACCCCCCCTTGCGTTTATTTCTTCTTCCCCTTCTCCTATCTGCTCAACCGATAGCCGGAATGTCCCAGAGTCATGGATCAAAAATCAAAGGTTCCAAGGAGCTGAGGTGGTGTTTGTCCTTGGATCCCTTGCCCGCCGCACGCGAGCACATCATCCACACCCCATCTCACTCCGACCATGCGCCATCCACCCGCCTGCCCCCCTTTCCAGACTCCAGTAGCCGTACCTTGTGGCTCACCCATTCTGCCTTTTTCCCTGGGCTCTCTGTGTGACTGGGTCTCTGTCTCTCCCGCCTCGAGGTTGTTGTTGTCTGAGAATACCGCGCCTGTCCCGCCATCCCGCCGAGTTCGCCCACTACTTCGGGGTTACTCGTAACGGCGCGGTGTGCAAGCTTCATGACCGAAATGGTAGGTGCTGTGTACCTCCGTACTGAGGCACTTGGCCCGCACCCGCCCTTAGTCGGTGACGCCTTAATCAGTGACAGACCCATTCTCTGTCACCATCTCTTTTATGGCAGTGGCCCAAGAGATCCACCCTTCACACCCCCCCTTGACGTATCCTCCTCTTATCATCCATCCCGCTTTCTTCCTTCCTTCCTGTCCGCAGTTGGTTCCAGTAGTCTGCTGCCACATATATCCAGTGTGTGCGGCCTGTTAGTGATCAGAATTTGACGTCTTTCCTACTATGATTGCCTGATCGACCTCGACCTTCGACTCGTTCTGATCGCCGACTTCGAGACTGTCAAAAGACAAGCAAACAACTCTTGAACTGAGCACGCTATTAATACGGGGCGCCGTTATCGAGGCGTCACTGCGGTACCGCGACTGGGGGGCCTTATCGTGATTGTTCGCCCATCCTTTATCGGACGAACACAACTCAACTACTTACATATCACTCCGGTCTCTGGTTGTTCCAACTCGGCAATCAGATATACACTATGGCTTTCCATCAACCTACCCGGCGGCCTTCTCAGCAGCGTGTTGTACGCCCTGTGCAAGAGGAGGATCGCGACATTCCCCAACTCCACGTCCAAGATCCCGCTGCTACCGATGCCTCACACTCGTGGGTGCTCTTCGAACCAGCCGATGACACGACGACGGCTTCCTCCTACCTCGGCGAAGAAGAAGAGTCACTTCCCACGCCGGGCCGATCCAGACTTAGTGACATAGGCAGCCTCAACACGTTCCTCCACTCAGCCCGCGACACAGAGTCCCGGCAGTCGGGAGTCCTTTCGAGTGCTATTGACGAAGAATCAGTCGAGGACGATGCAGAACTCGACAGCCTCGACAGTCACCTCCCCGAATTCAGGACGGTCCCAAGCCTGTACACACATTCTGTCGGTGCTGCTGGGGCGCAAAGTGTTCCCGTACTCCCCACCCACGATGGCCTGGGCTCTTTTAGGCTAGACAACCCCGAGGTCCAGGAGCAGCTCTATGCATTTGAGAAATTCAACCCCAGGCATGTGCGAAGGCGTCGTGAGAGTCTCGAGCTGGCTCAGCTCGAGATGGAAGTCGAGCAGGAACAAGAGACACACAAGATGCAGCGGATCGAGGCTTGGCGCCTGGAGCAGAGTCGCATCTTGTTAGAGGAGATCAGTAGGGAGACCAGACGGCGGCGCCAGTCCATGGTCTCAGTGAGACCAACCGTCACGACAGAAGACAAAAAGGCCGAAGATGTTGCAAGCTTGAGTGCCATCGGAAATGAAGACGATGCTGACAGCATGGACTGGCACTACGAGTCGACCGACACCAAAGACAGCGAGCGGGGCCTGATTGACAGGATTACCCGCAGGGTTCTTAACGACCTGGGTATCGACGAGAGACTGCTCTCGATCTTGCTTGGAGAGCAGCTGCCATCAGATGATGACTTATCAACAACACCCAACACGGGCGCGGATTTATCCAACACACCCACTCAGCAATCCACTGACTCATCTTGGCAACTGCGGGCGTTGGATCGTGTCGCAAAAGAGCTTGGCCTGATGGTCAACCAACTTTCGCCGCATCACCACCCTGGTGCCTTCGCGACCTACACCCGTATGCAACAAATGTCCATACCCTATGCGGGGCTGCCAGCTATACCAGAGTCGAGCACTGATACGGCAGTGGCTCCCGTGGCCCGGGAAGCTTCGACCAAGATGCCCGAATTCCAGCCAACAATGGTTCAACACACGCGACCCATCAATATCCCCGCTTCCCGGCCCCAGTTGGATCCTCCTGTGCCCTTGACTAGGGATGAGTCAACCACATTGCCTACCACTTTCACCCAGGAAGAATGGGAGCAAGACTTGGATGTCAACCTTGTCTTTAGGTATCTGCGATCACGCTTCAGCTCGCGGTCGACGCCTTCAGCTACTTTCACAACCGGTACTTCCCATCTTGCCACCTCAAGCACGCCAGATACAGCAGCTAAGGCCGCGCGGGTGCGCCAGCATCACCCGCTCGTCTCCCGAGCCCGACAGGTGGAGCGCAGGACGTTCAAGGCGACGACACCATCTAGCCCCGCCGCCATGCGGCACGCGTCCAGCTGCGCGAGCCAAAGCACACGTCGATCGGCGAGACGGAGCAGCGTTTCTTCACGGCACTACTGGGACATTGGAGGTTCTATCGGAACGGGATCAGTCATCGCCTCGGTGGGCCCAATGGGCAGTTGGGGCGAAGTCTGAGTAAATTAGATCATCAACAGTTTCACAGCCGGATAGAGTCATCTGTCTCATTTCTATTCTCTGCCGCTGCGATTATCGGCTACGAACGGGCGTGTGTTTACAATAGATGTGTATTATTACCTTGGGCCAGCGGGAGTTGTTGAGAACTGTCGCGCGTTTGACGGGTATTGGGAACAGCATTTGCATATCAGATCATAACGACAAAGGGTTTAGAGCTACTAAGCATCTACAGATCATATAAACATTAACAAGTCTGCGTAATTGAAACATGTAGCCTTTTCACATGCCTACAAGCGACGCGAGACTGATAGCTATCCTTGTCTGTGAAGGCAATTTGTGGGTGATGCCTAGACGAACCAGGTCTGGCGCTTGCCGTAAAAGGGAAGAAGACATACCGGGAAAGGAACGAACCGCTCCTCCGGATCTTTGACCGGTGGACCGGCTAGGCGGCGGCATATGTGGAGCCTTGGCCCCGAGCGGGACGGGTCGAGTGACACAATCAACTTGGCAATCAAGCCGACGAGCAACCCACCTGTCTAAGGTAGTCCGAGGCGAATGGTGAAGCAAGCTTGCTAGAAACCACACGGGCTTCACAGAGCTCGTCTCGAGACGCGATCAGCAATGTATTATATCCGTCAAGGTCGTCACAGACTCACAGTCTCCACCTTTACCCACCTAATCTGAGTTGTATACGGGCGGAGTACCTCCGTATCGTGACTCCCAACTCAAAAGCCCTGTTCCTTTCCTGGATCACCTCGCTTCAGGCTATGAGTTGGGAACCAACGATGTATGACGAGGCTTGACTGGAAATTTGCGCAACGATCCATCCCCCAGCGTCGAAGCTGTTGAACAAGGCTAGCAGCGATTTCCACATGCCGCTTTGCGCTGGAAACCAGTCAGTATTCGGGGCGCCTCGCGCGCGGGTGAGATCGCCGTGCGGGCAGGACGCCTCACGGTTTGCCAATGAATAGCATCATCAAGTGTCAGCCTAGCGTGTGCCTTCTCGGCCCATCAAACATCAACGCAGGATCTAGAAATCTAGGTTCCGTTTGCCTGCCTATCTCTTCGTCCGTCCCCCCGAAATCAAAAGACGCAATTTATTACGCGGAAAACGCGTGCTTCGCGCTGCTTTGCTGCCATCCACAGACGTGGATCTGTGCTGAAAAGTTGCTAATTAACCCCCCCCCCCAAAAAAAAGGGAGGGTGTTAATGCACGGTCAATCCAACCGTGTCAAAATCAGTGACTGCTAACTTGAACAGTGTCCTTCCATCTCTGGAATAAAACGGCTATCTTGGTCGTTGCTTTTTTTTTTTTTTTTTTTTTTTTTTTTTTTTTTTCTTTTCACCCCCCCCCCCCCCCCCCCCCCCCCCCCCGCCACCCCTCCTGCCTTCGCTTTGCACCTTCCTGTTTTTTTGTTTTTTCTTTTTTTTTTTTTTTTTTTTTTTTTTTTTTAAACCTTTGCACCCCCCATCCCCACGAGTCCACAATGGCAAATCTCTTGCTTATCGTGATCTCGCGGTCTTCTCTACAGTGGAGCACATTGTTGGGAACCAAAAGGATGATTGGAGGTTTTGCAGTCGAAGGTCACGGGAGGAGAAATAGCTTCTGGTCGCTGGTATCAGAACACGGTGAATGTTGGTGTCGCGACTCTGCGAGATACGAAGATACCCGGTCATGCAAGTCGCGGTGGAAAAGAGGTCGGGCGGGTGAGGGAGAGAGGGGCCCGGGTCGCTCGAAGCTGGCGTCAGCCAATGGGATGCTTCCGCCGCATGCCAATCGGAGCTCCGAGAACATGGAGCTTGCAAGGGTACGCTGGTGGAGCACCCTGGATACTTTAGCCCATGGCAGGCAAGCAAGAGGAGACGCGTTCTGGTCGTGGATATCCAATCACTCCGATCGATGCCTCTTTCTTTTTCTGCTGTCTTTCCCCCCTGCCTCTCGACCTGCCCATGGTGACATGGAGGCCTGGAGCAGGCTCAGCCGGTTAAGAAACTGGGCGGAAGAAGCGCCTATGCAGCACAGCTTCCGGTATGTAGCTTCTTGCAGCCTTGCACTGAAGCCCATCACATCACTTCCTGGGCAAGAGAGGTAAGAGGCGTCGACTGAGCTCTCGTGTACCTACGAATAGACGTGGCGCCCATGGAATCTCCATACCTTATGCAAGCAAAATCCTACAGCGCCAGGTACGCCCACCCACCCACACACCCGTATCTGATGCCGCATCACGGCTCGAGCTGCCTGCACGCTGTGCGTGCCAGCTCGACGCAATTCCCACCATGGCTTATACCGTACACAGAGCGTCTACCTTACTACGACAGACATCCACTAGCAGCCTTAGGACAGCATTCGGCGTTGAGATATCAGAACCCCTGTAACTCTTTTCGAGTCATTCCTGCCAACCTGCATAAGCCCACCTGCTTCGCTAACACGTTGTGACCTCGAGTAAACGATATCCGTAAACCTGAGCGAAGCTAGGTGCTGCTCAACTTGTTTCTCTTCTCCACCTTTTCGCATGCCTCGTTCCTAATTACCCGTCTCCCTCCTTCCAGTCTGTTCCCACTCCTCCGCCTCGATCAGCCATCCTGCCCATCCATTAACCAGCGCCCTGGTTCCTCGGTCGTGCTCGTGCTGCCCAATCCAGTAGCCGCCTCACTTTCTATCAACAACACCTCTCCCCCCCACCACTCAATTGTTCGCCAGTCTCGTCCGCCTGTCGCATCACTCAACCCGTGCGATTCTTCACCAAGTTGGCGCATGCACTTATAAATAAGAAGGCCCTATTCCCGAATCCGACTAACTGTCTGCGATTTGTTATACATCAACTCCGTGACGGGTGCGTGCTTCGGCCTGAGGGTTTCCCCGGTTGGCTTGCGAGTGCCAGCTTCCATCCAGGACATATCTCCCATGATTGGGTACCTAGAGGATAGAGGGCTAATTACCACAGCAGCTGCAATGTTCTAGGTCTCTCGGATTGCGACCCAGCTGGGCCCTGGTTTGGGCCGCATAGGCAGTTGCTTCGTCTCGTTTCACTCAACTTCCTCCATCGCATCGATTCCAACATCGTCGACCTCCCATCCCAGCTCACCGGCACCCAAGCTCCCGCGCCATCCCATCGCCGTCCGATCATTTCCCCGGCCTCCCCGATGAGCATTGCTGCCGCCAATGGCAACAACACCTTTCGATCTCCCTCTACCGGGCTCTTCGTTCTTCGATATTTACAATGATGGCGCTGCCCAGCGCAATCCCATTCCACTCCCTGGAGGAGCATGCAACTACGTGGACCTAAGCCCAGGCGCCAACGGAGCCAAGTGCGGATGCCGTCGATTCTGGAGTCGCTTTGCCGCCGGGAGAGCATACACGGACAGCCCGGGGACTGGCAATTCCGTCTGGTGCATGTGCTCGCATCACGCCTGCTTTCATGATGACGGACGCGCCGTGAGCGAGACTCCAGCACCCGCGCCAGTGTCTGCGCTCACCCCCGCCCCCGTCGCCCCCGTCTCTCGCCAGGAGAATGAGAGACCAAGGATATCCAGAGAGCCTCTTAGCCCGGTTCAGTTGCCCGATATGTCGTTACGCATACCCACTGGATTTTCTCCGACCATGGATTTCATGAACCTGGATACTGCCATGGTTATATCTCCGAGCAAACCCGATGAATCTAGGACCCGCCATATGGATCACATTAGCCAGCGTCCCAACTCTACCTTGCAGGATACGTTAAGCTGGGGCGACTTAATTCAGTCCCAAGCCGGAAATGGTTCTACTTCGTTGCCACCGATACCAGCACAATGCCTAATGCAGTCTCAGCCCAGCTCTACGACATCTTCCAGCCAGGCTCGCTATCTTCGTCCGTTTTCTGGCAAAGGTCTTCAGACACTCAGTGGTGTTGCCACGTCTAACGTGCAATCTCTACGGAAGGATAGACTTCAGGATGCGAATACTTCCGCTCCCCGGGATCAACTTACCAAGGACGACGATGGCACTATGATTGTTCACAGTGAGCATGGCGCAGACACTCCAAGAGCGCAGTCCCCACGCACTCTGTCTCAACGCACCCTGGAAAAGGTCGATGCTGTTTTTGCCGGACCGTCTCGCGATACCTTTCGCCATCTTTCGGATACAGTCCAAGGTCACGAGCACCGTCTCGAGAGGCTCGAAAATGTTTCATTCTCCGCTGCCGGGCACGAAGAGTGTCATGAGAAGCACGACGCCACAGATCTCCGCGTGACTGACCTTGAGGTTCGCTTTGAGGAGGTTGAAAAGCTCATCAATGACAACGGCAGTGTTATAGGTCGTCTCACCGACCGACAAACCTTTGACGAATCAACCAACAGCGTTGTTTCAGTCGCTACCAGTGCAGCCACCACGCGAGCCGGCCAGTCTGACGAAATTCTCAGCCAAATCCAGATGCTGCAGTCTCAGATGCTTCAGCTTCAGTCACAGCTCCCCACGGCCACCCGACCTTGGGAAATTGAAGTCGTGTTTCTGCCTTTTCCGCTGAGGAGGGTCTGGCAGGAGCTCCAAGATTTCAAGTCCGATGGCCCTTCGAGCTTGGATGAGTGGACCCAGATGCCCAACACCATGAGCTCTCACACACTTAGAGCGCAGTCACCTTTCTGCGCAGAATGGGCTGATCCCGGACACGACTACGGATGGTTGATGGCAAAGGCCTGCAGTGTTATCAGTATTATCAACAGCAGACTCAAAAGTCGCGGCTTAGTGCGCACTATTTCCGTCAGAGGTTCAGACGCACGAAGCGTCCAGGCAGCGGTCCACGCTGCATTTGGTACTGCCTTGACCGAACTTTCTGGCGGGACACGCTCAACCTCACGTCGGCGCAGTCTTGACAATAAGACTAGCCGCTTCTTGGGCCTACAGCAACCATGGGTACCGCTTCGCAAGATTCACAAAGACTCCCGCCTCCGGTTTCTGACGCCGGCAGAGATGGTTACGCCAGCACTCTGGGACGTCTCATTTCTCAACTCTATCATCATGAGGTCCTCCGAGCCGCGTCTGTTCATCACCCAGCCGGAAGCCTATCTCCAAGATCTTTCAGCATACGAGAGTGGTTGGAGTTGGCAACGCGTTCGGGAGATGAGTCGGCTCTATCCCGATTCTCAAGCTAACCAGGAAGTTCCTGAAGCCGACGCGAAAGAGGATCACTGGGCGTGGAACGACCAACTCGACGAGACTGCAAGTGTACCATCCTCTCTTAGTATACGCCAAGCCGGGCAGCGAGTATCAGCGTCCCCTTCACTACATTTTATTGCGATGCAGTCTTCGATGCGATCATCCAGTCCAATGGTAGGCCGTGGTCAAACTCCTGTAAAGGAAGGAAGGATTACAAAGCCACCTTACATCCGCACCGCCTCGCTCCCTCCCTCGGTTCCTGCCAATATGTCGCCGTCACAGATCAAACGCCGTGTATCGTCCTTTGGCCAAAGGCCAGCTGCTCCAGTCCGGCCAAGTCTTCCAAACATCTCGACTGCCTACAAGCGGCGCCGCGCGACTCGATCGCCGAGCCGCCCTCTCAACACCCCTCGGTGGACGGTTTCCCCAAGCCCGATGCCCGGCGTCATTCCTTCTGATGAGCGTCACCCGTCAACCCGTGGCATCACGCCCCACTACTATGCCACCCCGTACAGCAACGCACCGCTGGGCGAGACCCGTCCGCGCGGCACGGGCGTCGTGGTGGACGGTTCCCCCGCCGACGATGACGAAAACCTCGATCCGGATTACGGAAGTACGAATCCTTACGATGACGATGATGACAGCGATTACAGCGTCGAGATGGTTGCTAACGTGCCACCGGAACGCGAGGGTGACTCATCGTTCTCGCGGCAGATCCATCTGCCTGAGGATGAGCCTTGGCCCGGCATTGAGGATCAAGAACATATGTCTGACGGCGAGAACATTGACCCGCTCTTCTCACCGACGGTTGATGACGACGTTCAGTCGGAAGTGAGTAGTCAGCCGTCCGAATATCCCAGCACCCAGCGTGGCTGGCAGGTGCCTGGCGCCGACGATGGTATAGGCTTTCGTATCCACGAAGACGCTGATAGAATGTTGCATGGCTGGAACTAGGTGTATCCGATGCTACATTTCCCTATACGTTGCTATTTGTTTGTTTTGACGAAGTTGACGCAGCGAGTTTGCGAGTTCAGGCTGTTTACAAACAGTGTACGTGTTATTGCCTCTCATTTGGCGTTTACAAGGGGACCCGTTCATGGCATGGCGTTCAGATGGCGCTAGGTTGCGTGCTCTTTCCTGGGATCTGATGGTCTGTGGGGGCTGATGTGGTGAGAGTCGACGACGGGGGCTTATCAGATTGGTCTCAGGGAAAAAGACGGAGAGCAAGTAGGGAGCGGTGGACAAATTTGCGGAAGAGCCATCGTATACATGATCGTCGCCATGCCTAGCGAGCTCAGAGAGCTCGCGATCTACGCTTTTGATGTTGTACAGCTAGAATAGCAATAACTCCATACTACAACCATTATACACTACACCAGAATCTCGTGAGGCCATCCGCCTGTGGTTCAACCCAATTAATGCCATCGTAGTGTGAACCGTTGCTGCTTAATTGTGAACCAGCGGCGGCTTTCGTTCCCGGGGTGGGTGAAGCAAGGGAAAATCCTCAAGCGAGGATCCGGGTGGGTTGAACAATGTTCAATGATGACTACTACTACGACTACTTGTATATATGTATGCCTGGTGCCCGATGCCCTTGCCGCTCTCATGCCCAATAGCCCCCTGAAAGGTATCCCTAGTAATGTATACAGTTGGACCAAACGCCATGCCTATTTCGTCAAGTCAATCAGCCAGTCACCCCTTTTGTTTGTTCATCTCCCCTCTCACTCTCTACTGCCCTTGCCACCACTTCTCTACCAGCGACGTTTTTCTTTTCCATGTGTGTTCAAGTGTCACTGCAGCAAAAGCGCCTCCGTGTTGAGCACGCCAAAAAGGTTCTCAATCTCCCTCTGCACGTATTCAAGCTCCTGCGCGACCTGGGCCGTGACCAAGGTGTACGCATACAACAGAGCAAAGTCCTTTTCTTCCAATACGACACCATTCTTGGTAGTCTGATTGTTGCTGTTATTGTTATTGTTCGCGTTGCCGTTGCCAGTGCCCTCCTCCTCCTCCGGCTGCCGCTCCTCAAAGCCGTTCCCAACTATGGGAGAAGGGGGCTGATGCTCCTTGCGGAACTGATAAATCTTGCCCAGCAGCCGGTCTTTGTTGCCCACCACCGACGGGATCGCGTCGGTGAGCGGGTATTCTAGCATCAGGGAGCTTGCGAGCACTTGAAACACGTGGCAAATGCGGTCGCAAAGTTGTGCGCGCTCTGGCGCCGTGTATTCGAGCAATGCTCGTTCGCCGCCAGAGAGCTGTCCTCTTCTGGAAGTCACGAGCCGCATGGCGTGGAATCCGTCCAAGATCTTGCTGGTGGACTGCATGATGCGGCCGTAAGCGGCATCGGGAAAAGGGCCACGGAGTTCGAACTCGCTCTTTGCGGAATTACGCAAGGCTTCGAGCTTGAAGGCTATGGTCAGTGTCAGCGGCATCTGTCTTCAGGAGTCAAAGGGGAGGGGATCCCATACCATAGCGCTGTAGTGCTTGTTCTTCTCCGGCTTTCATGTACGACCTTGTATTGTCGCTTCGAAGCAAGATAGCCAGCGGCCCTCTCTTCCAGATGAGACCAAGCTGAAGGTAAAGTACTGAGAGGCCTTCCTTGAACTTCTTCCTGCCCGAAATAGGCCAGATTGCTCGGCAGACAAAGATACCCCATACAATACCAAGCGACACAGCCACAAATCTGTGGTAGACAATCTCAAACATCAAAGGGCTGGAACCACCCTCGTCGTCATCGTCATCATCCACCTTTTGTGACAACGAATAAGCGTAGAGAACAGTAACGTTCCAGGCTAGAAGCGTAATCCTACCAAAGGGAGCATTGTTCTTGACGAGCATCATGTAGAAGCTGAAGAAGCTCACCATCCAGCCCAGGAACGCGAGAATGACTCCGTTTCCTTGGCTGATGGCCCATGCCGTCAGGGAAAAAGTAGCTCCGGCGATGGTGCCGATGAACCTTGCCGTGCCCGTGGTGTTGGCTGCTCCAACCGTCATAGACGCGACAATCATGAAAGATAGCAAGCCCCACTCGCCTCGCCAGTGCTGATACGTCGGTCTTGTTGCCGGAATAAAGGCACATGCGGCCCAGAGCATCGCACCAAAGCCTACTTTGACACCAAATCGAACTAAACATATCGTTAGCTGTGCCTCCATATACTTCAAGGACTAGTAACTCACTGTCATCGCGAGCCAAAACTCTCAAGCCCTTTAGAAGCTGTTGCGAAAAAAATCTCATAACCATGCTCGCGTTGGGTGCGGCATCCCAGCTAAAGGTGTCTCTGCGTTTGATCATTGTATCCGGAATGCCCCTGGGAAGAGCCGATTTCCTGATGGCACGAACCGGCTGCTCGGGGGGCTCCATAGGTTGATGTAACAGACGCTCGGTGTCCAAGTTGCTTGGGTCGGATGCCTTGGGTTGTGTGGGTGAGGAGAAGTACTTCCAAATCTTTAGCCAGTTCCAGCTGCGGGAACCCATCTCACGGTTATACTTGAGATCCTCCAAGGCTGTCAGGTAAGCGTCAATATCCTCGGCCACATGCTGCAGACTGAAACTGAAATGTCCACAGGCAGCAGCGACCTCTTCTATGTCTGCTTGAATTTTTTCCGACCTTGCTCGGCCCAGCTCAATACTCGTGTAGAGCTCTTGCAGGGCATGAGTTCTCGCATTACTGTACAGCGCCATGGCGTCTTGTAAGCTATGCTTGAAATGGGGATTCACTGTTATCTTGGAGTCTGCCCCCTTGGCAAAAGCTTGCTCTCTCAGAATCTCCGAAAGAGTGTATGCCAGAGACTTCATCGAAGGACCCAACAGCGCTATGAAGAGCTCAAAGATCTCTGACGGTGATCGGAAAGTGGGAAGCGGCGCCGGAGGGCCATCCGGAGTTGCCTCAGGGCTCGGGTGGCTGTCCAAATCATCGTCATACTCGTCATCCTCCTCGATTGAAGCCAGTGTTGCGAACCGATCCCGCGCACCCTTGAGGTACTGGGACATGGCGCGAGATAATGTTGGAGAGAACACCGTGCTTCCAGGCGAAAGCTGCCCACCCATGGGATCCTGTGGCATCTCCTTGAGCAAAGCAAATTGTGTGTTGGCCGCACTCCTTAAACCTCCAATGGCTTGCGATAGGGATTCCAACGATTTAACGAGAGCCTTTTCCAGGTTATAGATTTTCTCGCGTCCAAGGACCCAGTGCTCCAGTTTCGATTCCCTAAGATTCTTCGTCATCTTACTGTACGTTGTTTTGTACAGTCTCGCAACTTGGCCAAAGTCCCCCGACATAATCTCGTTCTCGGAACCGTTCAAAAAGCCACGTGTGATCATGGAGAGCATGTCCGCTAGCGATATGGCAGCCGAGTTCATCGAGGAACGCAGGAGGGCCCGTGCCGACACCCTCCAGACAAAGAAGTTGACCGTTGCTGTGATTGTAATGCCGATAGCCAACATCTTAAGTACCTGCACAATCTTGGCCTCGGAGAAGTGCCCTTCATGGATTGCTTCCTCCCTAGTGACAACAGCGATGATGGCAATCGAGGAAAGGGTACATCCCACGTTGACCAAAGGGTTGTTCAACCTCTGCTTCACCCACCCGATGAAACCCATACCACCGCCGATGCAGAACGTCAGGATGAGAACGTGGGAGAGCGGAATGAGGCCGAGTTGACCCCCTACGACAACGGAGAAAGCCATGGCTAGGCACGATATGATCTCGGCGTACAGGACGGCGATGGTGGCAATGGCGACTGCCTCGACCATGGAACCCCACGTCCGACTGGCGTGGAAATAGACCGTCAAAGTCGCGACAACGTGCTTTCCATCAGGCTTGCCCAAGAAAGCCGAGATGGGCGAGAGAAATGTCGCCATGCTAGCCAACAGATAGGCCAAGGTACACTTCAGGACGCCTTTGCCTGCCGGAGACAGGAGCCAGTCCCAGAAGTGCAGGGCACTGGTCTTGATGTTATGTTTGACCACATTCAGAGACTCGCCCGTCGACTCGGCGGCCAAGAGGGATCGGTAACCATTCACTTCGGGCGGGGGGATCTCGATGCTCGACCCGCGGAGGGAGAATTGGCGGCGGCTGCGTTCGCCGGTGCCTGGGACGATGAAGGTGCCATTCCGGAGCTTCTAGAATCACACCGCGCGGTCAGCTACGAGTTGCACGACATCGGCCCGCAAGCTTCGCCCAAAGGGATGATGGCCTAATCACTCACGCTCCGTTTCGAGGGCCGCCTAGGTGGCCATGGGTTGTTGTTCGTCGAGCTCATCACGGTTGGGTGTTGCGCAGCACCCAAATGTCGGCCGTGTTGGAGCAGTCGGTTTGGATGCGCTCGACAAGGGCGCTTGCAGAAGCTTGTCCAACGGAGGTTCGTTTGCCAGGGTGGAGCAATAGGGATGAACTTGTGGCGTCCCTTGGGTATTTTGTTGCACGTTAAAAGGCTGAAGAGCAAGAACAAAACGCAGCGCTGCGTAATACTACCACTGCTAACTGCAAATACCAAGATTCCCAACGACCGAGCATCCGCGACATTGATACTGGTCTAAAATGCTGCAGGTTGGGCCTCGCCACATGGAAAGCTCCTCCTACTAGCAGGCTAACAGCATACCTCAGGTAGGTAGCAAAGCTCTTGCCTTGCAGGGGATTTGGGGCAACCATTCACATCCCTAGACCCATGTCATCTGCCCGGCCGGGGTCCGGAATTGTGCAACATTTCAGTCAGCCGGCACTGTGTCTCCACTCTTCAATTCGCCATCCAGCCCAGCCCAATGTGTTAACGCCGCCCTCCGCTGCATACGTTCCCGACTCGCGGTCATCGATCCGGGCAGGTGTGTACGTACCCCTCCGTCTTGGCGTACACGCCAGGAAGTCGTCCAGACAGTGTTAAACAACTCATATCAACAGCTCCTCAACAGAAGGTATTCGCAACGACCGCAAACTCTATCTCAAATTCCGGTAACCTTGACCGTCCTCTTGTGGTTGGTCTTGGCATTTCGTAACAGAAAATCTTCTCTTATGAAGAAGTTTATGTCGAGAATGGTTACACACGCTCCCCGGCAGTTTGCCCCGTTGAAGCAAGGCGGTGCAGCAAAGTCGACTGCACCTCGACTCAAGGGCATTGTATTCGATGTTGATGGAACACTATGGTACGTGTCTGGGCGTTTGCCATTCCATTACCATCACACCCCTCTCATCTGGCATCTTCTTCAAATCTCATCTTGGGCTCCATCGACCTCCCAAGCAGGAATGCCCAAACCTTACCGAGGGGTCGTACAGATCAGAGCGCGGGGGAAAAGCCTCTGTTAAACTGTCGCAACTCAAATTCGGAGTAAACTGCCGCCAACTTGATTATCCCTTTTAAAGACTCGTGCAGACCACAGATGTACTTACTGAACATCCTTGCTAACTGTTCTCAAGTGAGCCTCAAACCTATATGTTTGGCGAGATGCGCCAGGCCCTCGGCATCACGAAAAGTGTTGACATCCTCGACCACGTTTACTCCCTCTCAACGCAAGAGGCTCAGGAGACAGCAATGGAGTCCATCCGCCAAATCGAGCGCTCGGCCATGGCCTCTCAGGTCGCCCAGCCAGGACTCGCAGAGCTCATGTCCTACCTCGACAGCCGCGGCGTCCGGAAGGGCATCTGCACCCGCAACTTCGACGCACCTGTAGCACACCTTCTCGGAAAGTTCCTCGAGGGATCATTGTTCGAGCCTGTCGTTACGCGTGACTTTCGTCCGCCCAAGCCAGATCCTGCCGGTATCTTGCATATTGCGCAAAAATGGGGTCTTGTCAAAGAAGCAAACACCTCGAAGGGCGCTAATGAGACAGCCGTCGGCGATGGCAGTGAATTGATAATGGTTGGGGACTCGATTGACGATATGACGGCGGGACGAAGGGCTGGCGCGGCTACAGTGCTCCTTGCCAATGATGTCAATGTGCATCTGGTCGACCATGAGCACACCGACTTAGTGATCCATCGATTAGACGAATTGATTGCTATTCTTGAGGAGGGCTTCAGCAGTAGGGACCCGGCTTCGTCGGCATAGAGAGACGCGAGAGTAGGAACTAGGCAACAGCTTGTCTACTGTCCCTTTCACGTCTATTTAGAAAAAAATTTAAGAGACTATAAGTCACCGCGGTTTAGGCAGGCAGGACGAATTGCTCAATCATTCGTCACTCTGTCTTGTGGGCATATCAGTCGCCCGTAAAAGCCGTCCTCCAAGTTTGCTAGATACACGGTACCCTACATAAAAGGCTTTTGGTGTCGACATATTCCCTACTGCCTTGTTGACGATCGATG
Source organism: Colletotrichum orchidophilum (assembly GCF_001831195.1). Classification (NCBI taxonomy): domain Eukaryota; kingdom Fungi; phylum Ascomycota; class Sordariomycetes; order Glomerellales; family Glomerellaceae; genus Colletotrichum; species Colletotrichum orchidophilum. The sequence goes on from NW_019173064.1 coordinate 95,124, forward strand.
GAAAATGCTCTGTCCAAGCTTTCTAGAAAGACTGAACCGAGAGGCATTCCCAGGGTGTGTAAAGACGCCAGGGTTTGCCAGAGGAAGGTATCCCTACATGCGCCGAGTGATGCTGATGATGACAGGGAAAGAAGCTTCCCTATGGTCGAGTCGACACATTCCACCGCTGGGGCTTACTATGCGAGGCTTTCCCTTAGCTTTGTTGTGCGTCTAGATGAAAGGATCTTCCAAGCCGGCGACATTGTCAGCGCGACGCATCCTGTGACTTTTGTTCTCAGGCCCATCCATTCTCTGAGACGGATAAATCGGAGCTGATGCGATGGCTCGTTGTACCCGTCCGTCAGATACTGGTCGGAAAGCCATCTGGGTAGATATATTGCAAGTTCTTGGCCCATGGTTGAAAGATGGATATGGCCGTTGTAGCGAGATATCGCGGTATGATGCTCTATCATGCAGTGAATGTGCCTGGTGGCTTTGAGGCCCAACGCTGTGAATGTAGTCGAAGCCCTCCTGCGACTAGTTAGAGGTGCCGTTGTACACATCGCTTGCGTAGCTTCTGGGCGCCGGAGGCATGCCGAAGGTAGCCTGTCTCCGATTTTCTCGTCTCGGATCATCAGGAGTGCCCTTTCGAGGAGGGGCCGGGGGGAGAGGTCCGCCAGGAGCCGGGCGAACAGGCAAGCTGAACGACGCGGCATTGGCGCTCACCGGGCCAGCGCTGTTGGGGTACTCGCCAACCTTGGGTATCGAATTAGTGGTAACAATCCTCTGTCCCATGCCGGGATGGCCACCCGGCTGTCGACTGCTCATGGTATTGAGCCCATTTCTAGTGGGAGAGCGGTTAGAGTGACTGGCGGGTTCTCTCGGGGAGATTATGCCAGCGCCTGCGATAGGAATCTCTCCTGAAGTCGGTGTGTCTAGAGATCGATCGTTTCCAGAACCGCCATGATACGTTGGGGAATCGTTGGAGTTTAGGAGGTCGCGTGTTGCCGGGGAAAGCTGAGGCGCCAAGTGAGACTTGCGATTGTCCCTCTCCATCATACCAACTGCCCACTCTCTCAGGTCCACTGGTGTTCTCTTGGCAGCTTGAACGAACGGATCACGATCCTAGTGAAAATGCATATTAGCAGGACGGTTAAAACATGTTTAGGGGATTTACTAACAAAGAGCTCCTGAGGGGTAGGCCGCTCGTCAGGAACCTTAGACAGACACTTTTGAATCATGTCTTCCAAAATCGAAGGGAAGGCATCGCTTTTGGGCAGTCTGGGTGCGGGCTCGTGGACAATTTGCTGCAAAAGATCTAAAATGCCTGCAGGTGCGCACTCGCCGTCCGAAAGTTGCTCGCTTGCGTTGAAAGGAAACTTGCCTATGGCCATTTCCATGATGGTAAGACCAAAACTCCACACATCTGACTTGACTGTGTACTTCTCGCCCTGAATTCGCTCGGGAGCCATGTACGTCGAAGTTCCCACAAATGTATCAGCCACAGAGTTGATGAGTTCTCCAGACACGCCAAAGTCGCAAAGCTTGATGCTTCCCCTGGAGTTAACCAAAATATTGGACGGTTTGATGTCTCGGTGCATAATGTGGTGCTTCGAGTATAGGTAGGTCAAACCTCCCAAGGTAGCCACGGCAATCTTTCCAAGCACATCCACTCGAACAGGTCCGAAGACCTTGGATACCCGATCCAAAGCACTGAGAGATGTGTTAGCCTGCGTTGCCGAAGCCGTATCAGACAAGCGCTTACCCAACATCCATGTACTCCATACACATGATGACATCGTTGTGGTCGTTGAGGAAGGCTCCGTAGAAGTTGACGATATACTCGGACGAGCAGCCGTGCATAATCTGAAGTTCACGCACAATGCGCTTGCGCATTTCCTTCTTTGCTTCCACATGGATGACCTGACGTTGGTGAGTAGTTGGCCTGCCGAACATGACAGGAGTGATGACTGACCTTTCGTGCCATGACAGTTCCAGTAAGAACATGTTTGACTTTGCTAACGGTGCCTCCGTTTCCTGAACCAAGCTCCTTCAAAATCTCCAGGTCCTCTGGTCTCAGATCCAGCTTGTACTCGATGCCAATCTCCAACTGTGCCGACTGGTCGCCGCCATCCTTATCGCGGTGACTACTGGTCTCGGCGGTTGGTGGAGGCTTGGGCGCAGCAGGTGTCAAGGCAAGGCCCTTAACGTTCTTGCGCTTCATAGAGCGAGGCGCGAAGGGGTCCGCCATGTTGGACTGGCAGGTCTCCGTCAGAGAATCGTAATGGGGAAAATCGAAAGTGAAGCTGGGTTACGCCAGCAATTACAACGATAAACAGGTTCCTATCAAGCCCTGCTCACGCTGTAGTAGATTGCCACACTCTCTAGTATGAGTGGTCTCCCGCACTGCTACTGAAGGTCTGCTTCGCCGTCTCGGATCGTCGGGAATCGTAATCGGGTGTTGGATAGCGTTCGTACACGGCTTGGATCGGGTTGAATCGCTAGTGCCAAGGAAAGATAACAGTAACCGCCGGTCTCGTGTAATCAAATACCAGAGACTGGCCTGCCACCGTAGACGAATCGCGCAATCGGGATGGCGTCGGGAAACAGGAGAGGGGAAAGGCGAGCTGGAAAGGGTCGATGGTGCTCGGCTGGACGGACTTTGGGCAAAGGATGAGTTAAATATCGCTATTGCGGAAGAAGCAGTGGACTGTATCCGAGGTCGACGACTGCGTGTAAGAAAGGAGAAGTAGGAAGAGGGGCGTAGACGGCTCGAAATTTATTGGTGTGATTGTTCTCGATGGCGTCCCCGTTTCGGCCAAGGTGGGGTTCGAAGGTAAGGTAGGGAGGCGACTCCGAGAAAGAGCGAGGGGGGAGGGGTAGACGAGCAAGAAATAGGCAACGTGCTCCGTGTCGCTGGATAGGAGCAAATGAGAGGGCCTCGTAGAAGTAAATGAGGTTGTTCTCGATGGGTAAATGGGTGGAACATGGGTCGAGTCAGGATGGATAAAAGAAGGTTGACTGGGAGGGGATGGAAGAGAGGTGAAGCAGTACGGGCCACTCGAGCGCTTGAGAAAGCAAGACACAGTTCACCTGAGGGTGAAGGAAAAGAAATGGTGTCAGATCAAACAAAGGCACACAAACACCAAGAGCAGAGGTTCGAGTGCAGGACCCCCGGCAGGGAAAAGGTGCACCTCAGGTAGTGGTGCCCAGGTGCCTGAGGTGAGAGTACCTCCAGATGGAAGGAGGAGGTGGTGGTAGCAGGTGCAGCCTGTGCAGCCAGTGCAGCCCACAAGAGTCACGGTCCAGTCCGGTCCCGTCCAGTCTGAGGAAGGTAGTGTCGAGACGCACGTCTCCAGCACATCCAAGTCGACAAATGAGGGCTCAGAAATGGTTTCGGACCACAGCGCGGCTGTATCTGTTCAAGACCTGAACCTAGGCCAGCCGGGGGCGGGATCCCCCTCCAGCTAGGTAAGGTATATAGGTAGGTACTACCTTAATCCGCGCTCCAGAAGCGAAAGCGATGGTCACTCGTCTTCCTGACCTTTCCCACCTTGGTCTCAGTCCGCCATGGCAAGTTTGGTGTCGTTTCCACTACTTCCTTTGCTGGCCAGCCGACACATCGTTTCTACCTCCTCGACTGAAGACGGGACGGACGTCTCTTTGGTTTCTTGGTTCGCCGAGTTCCCGAGTGTTGCAGCTCGCTGTTTCTTCCTCTGAGACAAAGGCGGATACTATACAAAAGCGCCCCGCCAACGTCCAAGGTAATGGAAGGTATTTCTCCTTACTAGTACGGATACCTAAGGCACATTAGCAAGGCGAGGCAAGGTAGCTAGGGTTCTCACCGTGCCTTAGGTAAGGTCAGATGCAGAGTGTCTAGGGTCGGCGAAGGAGAGCAACATGAGGACCCAAACGGGCCACAGCCCAGCACTAGCCCGGGCCAGTGTTTTAGAGACGTCGAGACCCAGCCCCGAAGTACGGGATAGAGGTCGTGGCTTTCACTTGACGCACGTTTTAGAGCCGCAGTAGCAGCAAAACGTCTGAAGTCTCCAGGGGACCTTGCAGTTCCATGGGGGGTCTATGGACTGGATCGTCCAGGGAAGGGCCTCCTATTTTACCTCTTGGTCACTCAACGTAAGAGATTGGATCCGTGATTCCTCTTCTTCAGCACATACTCAAAAGCCCAGAGTCCACCTCGATCCACTCTCTGTGTACGAGCCGGGGACTGACGGTTGCCCCTTTCTCCCAGCTTCCCGTCGACATCTCAGCGAGCCTACTGAACAGGTAGGCTCGACGTCTCGAATAGGTTTACCATGCGCCCTGCCGCTATATCCGTCTTCATTCGACCCCGTTGATCTCAAACCATCGCCACAACATGGCAAAGACACTGGAGAAAAATAAGCAGGACGGGAGTGCAGATCACGCGCCAGCCAAAGACAACTGCCCGCCCCCGTCTCCCGTCCAAATTGATCTGCTCTCATCCGTTCCCTGGAGCACACCTCCACCGGGGTTTCATACGTTAGCTTGGTGACTTGACAAGGTGGTAGGCCCACATGCATCAACAGTACGGTGGTAAGCACCGCTGCTATTTTTCTCGCCTAAGTTCTACAGCCGGTTCAGAGACTGTACTTTTAGATTTAAAAGCCGATATTTCTTTGACTCAAGGCCTTTGATTTTATAAAATCCTGATCATTTAATTAATAAATTTATAATTAATATTTATCAATAATATACTAAATAAGTAACTAGTAGTAAGTATGTAATACACTATATTTTTAAATATTGATTATAAGTATAGTGATTTTGACCCCCGTCGGAGATGTACCGTATTATCCTTCAATGATCGCCCATGATTCCTCCCTTCACCCTCCATGCAGCAACCGAGTCCAATTGAGTCGCCGTCTCCTTCACCCTTTCGACCCATCAGTCAAGTCCTTGACAGGGGCTGGGTGTCGCCTGGACATTCGTGTAAGCCTGTGGGGTGTCACACTAGGTGTGATGAGGCAACTCGAGCCAACAGTGAGGAGGCATTAAAGAAATCCCACTTTGTTCTGTATCCGTACCAGGGCCTTGAGTCGCAAAACGGCCTGGTGTCTCAGTGTCTTGCCGCCCGCTCTCATTGCCCCTCCCACCCCAACCAACAAGACTGGGATGTCTGTGTGCTGTCCTGTCTGCTTCGCGACAGGCTCCTTGTAGTTATGGCTGCCCGAGCGCAGAAATGTGCCATGAAATGCTGCATGAAGGATTCATAAGTTGCTAGTTTGTCGTTGGCTGCAAAGCCCTTCCCTGTCGCGCCATCGTATGTGTCATGTTGAGTTGACAGATAGAGCTGCAAATCACTATTCGTAAAGGGATCCTCTTTTCGATTTCCGTTCATTCTGCTCACGTCAAATATGAACTCGAAACAGTATCATGGATGTAAAATCACCTGCCTCTGACGTTTTTCTTTACTCAAACCCTAGCAGGCGACGGGGCTTTCGCAGTCGAATGGCGACAGCCGGGGCGAGTGAGACTGCTTTGCCCGTAGGCAAGTTAAAGGCTCCAAGCTGGTTGGCTAAACATTCACAGCCTAATGCAAGTTGCAGTCTAGAACCATGATCCAAAATCGCAAGAGAAGTCGCTCATCAAAGTAAGACAGACTCGCCGCTTTCTTGAGAGCTGATCGCTGTAAACTTGATGATTTTTCTAAATGGTGCTCGATTCGACGCTGTGACCCTTCTCAATGAGGCCATATTCGGGTCATAGAGTCATGAGCGACGACTTGGAGTAGCGGGGTGGGGATAAATCGGCCCAGGGTAGCCAGTCGTCGGAAATCTGGGATTCACATTGACGAGCATGGGATGCAGGATCACTTTGCACGTGGTATCGGATGTGGTATGCAGGGATGGTACCGGATAAACCGATAAGATAGACCTGTTTGTCCGAAAATCGGAATAACATCCACCAGCCACAGTGGGGCGTGTAGACACGAGGCTGAAGGTGTCGGCGAACCAGTCGCGCTGGGGGAAACCATTGGAGGTCCAAGCTTTCAATTATTCCAAGTGCAGGTGCTGCAGAGGCAACTGAAAATTGTCTGGCCAAGGACGCCTTCCTTCAATTCTTGACCACATTCTTCCCTCTACGATTCAGTGACCCCATATTCACATCGATTCTTTATTTTGGGCGCGGCAGTTCCTTCTTCACCACGATTTTGAGCCTAGTCGAGTCCCCTCAGCGGATCGCAACGCGCCTACCCGAGACGAGCCACTGACGAAGGCGACAGTTTCACCACGCGCGGCGCCTTCGACTCTAAGCAGCTTCAAGATGAGCACCTCAATGCGTGATTTCGTCGATGGCGAGGCCGAGCTCGATGACGAGGATGAGGAGTCTCTGGATGAGGATGCCGACCCTAGGTCTGCGCGCAGAAGGAACGCGGCCCCTGAGGACTCCTCCGAAGAGGAAGAGGATGATGAAGATGAGGAAGAAGCGCGCAAAGTAGGCGCTTGACTTCCAAATTTCCTTGATGACTGACTAATCTTTTTCCTTAGATTCGCGAAGGATTCATCGTCGACGAAGATGAGGAAGAGGAAGAAGGCGAGGACGAAGATGCCCACGAGCGAAAGCGGAAGCGAGAGCATCGTGACAGGGAAGAAGAAGAGCAGCTAGATGAGGATGACTTGGAACTCATCGGTGAACAAATTGAACGCAGAGCACCAACACAGGTATGATGCTCACCACGACTTTTTGCTGCAAACTGTGCTAACGTGTATGCAGCCTAAGTTCAAGCGTCTCAAACGGGGACATCGAGACGAGGATGATCGTGGCCCCGAGCGACGCGGCCTGGAAGACATGTTCTCCGATGACGATGAGGAAGCCAACGATCAAAGACCATACGGCCGATCAAACTACCGCCCCCAAGCCGACGAATTCGAAGACTTCATTGAAGAGGACTATCCGGAAGATGAGGACGAACGAGCGCGCCAGCAAGAAGATGCCGAAGTCGCCCGTCCCCGCGACAGAGGGGTCGGCGGTGTCGTTGACACCGCCGGCCTCGACAAAGACGCCCTGGAGGATATGGAGGCCATCTTTGGTAACGGAGAGGACTACGGCTGGGCTCTTATATTGGAAGATGAAGAAGAAGACCGCGAGCGTGACGAACAGGTTATTGAACTCAAGGACGTTTTTGAGCCTTCGCAGTTGAAGGAGAAGCTCTTGACCGACGAGGACAATCAGATTCGATTCACAGACGAGCCCGAAAGATTCCAGTTGGACCGAAAGCCCTTCAAGCACTTGCAAATTAGCGCCGAGCAGTTCAAGGAAGAGGCTCGATGGATTGCGGGTTTGATGTGGCCCAAAAAGCTGCTCCAGTCCGAACTACACGGACCTTTCACCAAGGCGATTGGGAAGGTGCTCGAGTTCTTTGTGGTTGACGACGTTGAGGTTCCCTACGTCTTTCAGCATCGCAAGGATTACCTGATCCACGCCAAGAAGACCAAGAACCCCGACCATCGCGACGATCCCGACGCCCCTGAATGGATCATCACCGCAGACAAGCTTCTTACTCAGGACGACTTGTGGCGGATTCTGGAGCTCGATATCAAGTTCCGCTCACTGATCGAAAAGCGGAACGCTCTCGAAAAGACGCTCGAGAGCCTGAAATCTGCTGCTGGCATCAAGGACAATGTGCTCGAGGATATGATTCCCCAAGCTGCGACCATGGAAGAATTGCAAGATCTTCAGGACTACCTTCACTTCCAGTACACCACCGAGCTCAAGGACCTGTCTTTCATGAACGGCAACGGCAACCAGATGAAGCGCCCAGGCTCCAAGTCAAATCTTGTTGATAGAGTCAGGAGGAGCAAAGCTGTCGGCTTTGTCCGTGCCTACGGTATCACTCCGGATCGATTCGCCCAAAACACTCTTCGCGAGGGCAACAAGGTTTGGGCCGACGATGACAGCCAACTTCCGGACGACCTCGCCGATTCCCTTACGGATGAAGAATTCCAGACCGGCGATACTGTCATGTACGCAGCTCGCCAAATGTATGCAGAGGAATTGTTTGTCAACCCTCGCATGCGGAAGCACTTCAGAGTCAACTTTTACCAGATGGGCGAGATCAGCTGTCGCCGGACAGAAAAGGGTTTGAAGAAGATTGACGAGTCACACCCGTTCTACGAGGTCAAGTACCTCATCAACCAGACAATAGCCGACGTTGCTCGCCAGCCAGATCTTTACCTCAAGATGATGAAGGCTGAGGAAGAGGGCCTCATCGAGGTCAAGCTAACATTGGAGAACGACGAGGGCTTCAAGCGTTCATTGCGCCAGGAGTTCATTTCAGACAACTACAGTGAGCTTGCCGATCGATGGAACGACGAACGACAGAAAGTGCTCGATCTCATTGTTCCCCGTCTTTCGAAGATCATTGCCAAGGGCGTCAAGGAGTCGCTTCGGACTGCGTGCCAAGAAGAAGTTCTCAAAGCCTGCCGCGAAGAATACTCAAAGAGACTTGATCAGGCACCATACAAGCCCAAGGGTATGATTCTTGGCACACTGCCCCGCATCATCACTCTGTCCAACGGAATGGCAGATCCAGCTCGCGATCCCACAATCTGGGCCTCCGTTGAGGAAGATGGCCGTGTCATTGAGCAGGGCAAATTGGGCAATCTAGCTCGTGATGAGCGAGCTCGCGAAGACTTCGTTGAGATCGTCAACAGACGCCGCCCTGATGCTATCGGTATAAGCGGATGGTCTGCAGATACCCAGAAGCTTGTGAGAGACTTGGAAAGTTTGATCAGCGAGAAGGGCTTGATGGGGCCCGAGTTCGACGACCCTGAACTTGGAGAGTACCGCACTGAGCCACTCGAAGTCATCGTGGTCAATGATGAAGTAGCTCGTCTCTACAAGGACAGCCCCCGGGCAGTCGCCGAGCACCCTACTCTCAGTTCCCTTACAAGATATTGCATCGCTCTGGCGCATTACATGCAGAATCCCCTCAAAGAGTATGCGGCTCTTGGCAAAGACATTGCATCGCTAGCTTTTCATCCGTGTCAAAATCTGCTACCCCATGAAAAGCTACTCAAGCACCTTGAGTCAGCAATGGTCGACATGGTTAACCTGTGTGGTGTCAACATCAACGAGGCTGTGGGCGATTCATACACAGCAAACCTTTTGCCTTATGTCGCCGGTCTTGGTCCCCGAAAGGCTACAAGCGTCATCAAAGCCATCAACGCAAACGGAGGGGCTGTCGGCAGTAGAGATGAGCTGGTTGGCGATCCCGACAGTGGAAAGTTGCCAGTTGTGGGCCCGAGAGTTTGGAACAACTGCGCCAGTTTCCTTTTCATCGACTACGATGCGACCAATCCCACCTCGGATCCCCTCGACAACACCCGTGTTCATCCAGAGGACTACGAGCTAGGTCGCAAGATGGCAGCTGACGCTCTTGAACTTGATGAAGAGGATGTCAAGGCGGAGACGGATCACAATGGTCCTGGTGCCATTGTCAGGAAACTTTTCAAGGAAGACGAACAGGAGAAGGTTAATGAACTTATCCTTGAAGAGTATGCTGAGCAACTCGAGCGCAATTACAGCCAGAGGAAGCGCGCTACGCTCGAGACGATTCGGGCTGAGCTTCAAGCTCCGTACGAAGAGTTGCGCAGAAATTTCTCAGGCCTCGGCCCGAACGAGATTTTCACCATGTTCACTGGTGAAACCAAGGACACTCTCGCTCAGGGCATGATCATCCCTGTAAATATCCGAGTAGTGAAAGACGACTTCGCCATAGTCAAGCTTGACTGCGGTATTGAGGGCCGCATCGAGTCGCATGATGGTCCTGATGGTGTTCGGGTCAGAGGTCTTCTGACGAACGGGCAGACGGTGCAAGCCAAGGTTCTTGAGGTGAACTACAAGGACTTTTTGGCCAAGCTTTCTGCAAGAGAAGCCGAAGTCAAGCGCCCCTACAAGCGCCAGCTGTACCACGGTCATGGGCAGTGGGATGAGAGACTGGAGGCAGCCGACAAGGAAGAACTTCGCGAGAAGGATAAAACCACGGGACGCACCCAAAGGGTCATCAAGCACCCGCTTTTCAAGCCATTCAACGGATTGGAAGCCGAACAATGGCTTGGTACCCAAGCTGCCGGAGAGGTCATCATCCGACCCTCCTCAAAGGGTAACGATCATCTGGCTATCACCTGGAAGGTCGCCGATGGTGTTTTCCAACATGTCGATGTGCTTGAGCTCCAAAAAGAAACGGAATTCTCCGTCGGCAAGCTTCTTAGGGTGGGCGGCAAGTTCACCTACAAGGATCTGGATGAGCTGATCCACGAACACATTGAGGCTATGTCTCGAAAGGTGGATGAGATGATGCAACATGAGAAGTTTGAAAAGCGGTCCAAGACAGATCTCGGTATGTGCTCCTGTAATTTACCATCAAGTGAACGACAGCTAACCATACAATGCAGAGAAATGGCTCACTACTTACATCGATGCCAACCCAAATCGATCTGCCTACGCCTTCTGCATTGATCCCAAGCACCCTGGCTACTTCTGGCTGTGCTTCAAGGCGAGTCGTGGATCACGGGTTAACTCATGGCCTGTCCGTGTCATTCCCGGCGGCTTCGAGTTGCTTAAGCAGGCCTACCCTGACATGAGAGCGCTTTGCAACGGCTTTAAGATCCGTTACCAGACCGAAATCACCAAGATGCAGAAGGGCGGCGGTAGATAGAGTCTTCCCGCCCCTGGCACAGGAACTTCCGCCCACGAAACGCAAGACTATGTCACGGGCAGGTTGTCGCCTGGAAGCTACTATTGAGAACGGGATGACAAGAACGGACGACACTTGATAATGATGAAGAAGCAAAAAGACACTATCTCAGAAATGCGGCCGGGGAGACAGGCCGCGCCACAGTGAAGGAGTGCGTGGAAATATTTTATTTGGGAACTCCTTGGTTCCCTGGAATCAGTTGAGGGGGTTTTCACGGAAGCGAACGGTACCACGCATTATCATCATTCATGTAGATTAGTAAAAAAGGCCCTCGAAGGTCAAAAAGCCAGTAGACAAAAATTGGAATTTCTCAACGACCTCAGTGAGCACTTAGCCCAACCATGATGTTTTCTCTTGCCAACAGACTGCCAAACATTGATTGAGGTCTATGTTAAAGGTTGAGTCTCGATGTCTTTCAACAAAGAGTGATTTAACAGCCAGACAGCCTGGTTTTGAATGTCGCTAACTCTAAGTGAATGCTTCGATAATATACCGATATTGACAAAAGGAAAGAGCATGGCAGGATTTAGTGTCTTGGTCTCTTTGTACCGACTTGCATGCACTTCAATATACATTGAATATTGTTGTAACATCCACCACATCAACATCCGTCTAAAAGGCAAGGCATGCAGTCATCTACAGAGTCAGGGCGGCAAGAACACCCATGGCCATCAGCAAGAAGCTGGCACTCACCTTCACGGTGGCATTGACAATGATGGCCGGCTTGGTAGGGCAGCTGGCGTCGGAGCAGCTAGTCGTCGACGCACCTGGGGCCGTTCCTGGGGGCTTGGACGCAGTAAGAGTGGTAGGCTTGGTCATTGGGATGGTAATGTTCAAGCTGGGGGGAGGCCTGTGGATAGCACCGTTGCCCTTACTGTTCCCGGAAATGTTACCACCGGGAGCGCTGGGCTTGAGGGGAACGCCGGAGGACGAGACCATGAAGAGGTTCTTGGTACGCCGGGGGCGGAGTTGGGGCCCGACGGGACTGAGGGGACGACCTTGGTCACGATAGGTACGGCGGTGCCAGCGGAAGAAACTGACGTAGTGATGATTTTGGTGGTGACGCTGCCGACGGGGCAGTCTGTGGCGGAGTGCGGGCACTTGGTGATCGTGTAGGCGATGGTGAAGGTAGTGGTCGAGACGCCTGGGCTAGGACCAATTTCAGGCTTTTCGTTGCCCTTGAGCGGCATGGTGGGCTTGGGAGCAAGGAGGGACGAGACGGGGCAAACTGTGGTGTAGAGGGTGATGGGAGAAGTCGTCGAAGCCGCCTGGGTCTGCTCGCTGCTGACGCCAGTCTTCGTGCTGGTGGTGTCGCTCTCGGTGCAAACATCCTCATCGATCACACTATTGAATTTGATAGAGATGGTGTCGGACGCGCTGATGGTAGTGGGCTTGGAACCGGTAGCACTTGTGGTGATGGGGCCAGTGGGAGTGACGGAGGCGGAAGCAGAAGCAGAAGCAGAAGCAGAAGCAGAAGCAGAAGCAGAAGCAGAAGCAGAAGCAGAAGCAGAAGCAGTTGTAGAGGCGCCAGAGGTAGCCTTGGAATCAGGGACGCTGATAGATGTGGCTTTTGCCGTGACTGAGCCGCTGGCGGAGGCAGAGATGGAGGCGCTCGTAGTGGTTGAGGCGGAGGTGGAGGCAGATACGGGGGTGGCAATCGAAGCAGACGATATGGTGACAGATGTCGATGTGGAATTCGAGGCAGAGTAAGAAGCAGAAGCGGACAAAGAGGTCGTCGCAGGCTTGATGCCCTCCTTGAACACACGAATGTCCTTGATCTTAAAATAGGTATCCTTGTAGGCGCCGGGGTTCGCTGCGACATACGAGGAGCGGACGGCGTGGCCGGTGGACGCGGCGCACTGGTCCTTCCAGATGTACTTATTTCCGGCGAGGACGCCACAGAAGTCAATGTTCAGGACAAGTCTCTGGTCAGAAAAGTGGCTGTTGATTTTGCACTTGTCGTTGGCGATGAGCATGGAGGGAGTTCCCCAGGAGGAGGTATCGGGCGAGTTGGAGTCGATATTCTTGGGGGCGGCAGAATGGGTCCAGGCTGGATATGATGTTAGATGTCTGTTATGAACATGTTTATAATGTTTGTAAGAGATTCGAGGGTTGCTTGCCAAAGAACTTGATGTAGTCATCTGTCCACTCAACAGCATCTGCGGGTGACTGGTTAGACAGGTATCAAAAGACGGAGGTGCTGGTTTCACTCACAGATACCACCATCAGTGGAGCCCCACGGGTCAGTAGAGGTGGCTGTGGTGGTACATCCCTGGTTGGCATATTGACCGGGAGCCTGGTGATCACAGTCGGCCGTGTCGACCTTGGAAGTCTGCCCTGTCTCACTGATGATACACTGGCCCTGCTCGGATGTAAGGTAGGTGTGAGCAGCAGGCTTGTTGATAGCCTGTCATGGATGTTTAGGAAGGCGATAATGGTGTATGATGCAGACTATATCCTCACTGCATTTTTCCAGCCCTCAAAAAAGTCAAACTCGCCCTTCTTAGGCCAGGGAGCACCGTTTGACTAACTTCGACAATGTTAGTCTATGGACATACGAGGACCATGCTCGGCTAGAGAACTTACAAGGCAGGCCAAGCACCGCAGACAGGCTTAGGAAGATGAGAAAAGCGGGCGACCATCAGAGACTTGTTGTAGATGGCTTTGCTCTCAAGTCTCACACTTGAACGACTAATACCAGGAAACTCGGTGACGTTTTGGGTATCGGGGCCCACGTAGACCTCTCCGCCGGCGTTGCTGATGAAGCCCAGCTTCTGGGCATCGGCACGGGTGCGGTAGTTGATGTAGCCCGAAGTGAGGTCGACGTCGTTATAATCGCCAGTACTGTACTTGCTCTCAAAAAAGTCAAATTTGTCGAAGAAGTTTGTGGAGTCGTATGTGTCATCGAGATCAAACTGCTTGGCGACGGAATCACCAGTCAAGGCCAGGACAGCCGTGCCGAGGGTAAGGAATGAAGGAGTCATTACGAACTATATTAATTTATTCAAAGAGAGACTTGGTGTAAGCTGTAGAGAGAATAACGAATGACTTGACGTGAAACACGTCGTTGGACCAGCAAGGCTGCTCTTGGAGTTGTTGGACGACACGGCTACTGGCGTATGTAATGCGTGAGGTAAATGGAACGGAGCTCAATCTAGGCGGATGAGGTGCCGCTTAAGATGTTCTGCCATTCCACTGTGAATGGTCGAGCATCTCTCCTTTGCCGCTGACACGCAGGCATGGCTGGTCACTTACACGGCGAGAGACACAGCGACATGGCGGGCTAGACGTCCTTGAAGGGCTAAGCGAGATTCTCATCTTGGAAACAACCTCCTTTACGGCCCGTCGAACAGACTTTTCGGTGGCCTCTTGGGTCAAGCTGGAATCGCCAATGCAGTCTGTGTGTCCCGGAACGGAAAGCAGGGCTGCAAAGAAGGTCAGCCGTCTTCTCTACGATGCCAGTTGCGTTTGCAAGTCTCCAACGATGGCTACCGGGGCCAAGCATCGTGAGGTCCGGGCATCAGCCGGAGAGGGTAACTTGACTACGCCGAATCAGGTGCGGGTAAGGGGCACAGGAAATTACAGATTGGGCAAAGATTGACAGTGATTGGGGGGGCCCCGCGATGGCTGCCACCGGGGCGTCGAGCGATGTGGTAGTCTTTCGACTTACATGGGCCGACGGGCTTACTCAAAGAGGGTGTTGGTCGGCAATTATTTGAACCAGATACCAGCCGCGAGGTGCGAGGTGCGGCTGGATTGGGTGGCTTTTGCGGCTAATTGGGCTACCACCGACTCCCCTCGACTCGATGCAGCCGCTCTATCGATTCCTATGCAATGTGGTGGAATAGGCTGCAGGAGCACGAACACATATAATCCGGGAATAAAAACAAGGGTCCTCTCATTTTTAAAGTACCGTGAATTATGCTCAGAAGAGCAGACTGCGAATATTGTGCGGTTCCTGCTTGTGATAGATCCTTTTGGGGGGGTATTTGCGGCCCATCCCGTCAAAGTCCGTGTGACAAGCGACAGTATTCCGTTTCCCACACCGGACCAGGCTTCAGGAGAAGATGAACATGCCAGTCTCGATTGCGATGCTATTCTCGGATATGGCTGAAGATGAGAAGACGCGGTGCGCAAGTATGGCAAATGCTTGGCAGGGTCTCAGCGCTCAAGAGTAGGAACACAGGAGACAGGGTGATCATGGGATAAAGACGGAGGGTCTATTAGGGTGATAGGTATCCATGATGAACTCGCAGATGTTTGCGGGGCCACTCTTTGTATCTTGGGCTATACCAAATTTGAGAAAGACACCGAGATAGTAAGCAGTTTTAAGCCGTTGGTGGTGAATCCGGCGACGACAGCCGAAACTCCGCATCGTGACAAGGTTCCTCAAATGCAATAGACGTCAACATGCGGCATAGCGTAGGCAGATATGCATGAAATGGATCTTTTGTAAGCTGCCGAGGACCCGTTGCGAGAAGGTGGTCGACAACGTGAGCAATTGGAACGTGGAATATCGGTCTCCCTATAGTTTAGAATTCTCTAACCTGGTTCACCTTTTCGTCGTGACTCATGAGAAGTGTGATGCCCCTGCTCTAGGTAGCGCCGAACCATCGTGGCGGAAGTGGAACCAAGACGAGGCACAAGGGCGAACAAACAAAATAGACTCAACGCCTGAATAGGAGTAGTGTCGAACAGAACATTGACGCCGCGCTACCCAAAACCTGCCAATGGCACCGTGCTTGCTGCTCGGCCGAGAATTGCGGGAACTGTGATGGGGGAGAAGACCATGCTTGAGAGAAATTGAATTGCCAGCATATACGTGGCTTTGTATTTGTTCTGCAGAGGACGCTGGACGGCGTGGAGGTTGCCAAAATCAGACCAGTCCGTGATTATCTTTGCCGTGTCGGTTCTATCTTCCCACTGGACTCGGTACAGGTTGACTCATTTTATATACTCCCCCTGACTCACTGCTGATCGGAAAGGGTGTGGAGGCGGATGGAAAGCCTGCTTGACGGAGAACAATCTCGTCCCACGGACATAGTCCTATGACTAGTACATTAGGTCTTCTGCTACCGTCGGAGCCTTTCCATCTGCCCTCGAAGTCTTGTAGTCTAGCATTGCATAAGTTTTTGATGTTGCAAGGGATCGTGTTGAAAAAAGAGAAGGATAGAAACAATTCCGAATGTCAGACGAAGTTGAGAAGATATATTTAACGCGGTGTTTGTCGGCACTGCACCACTGGCTCTGGGACAAGCCCTTAACCTCAAGGTGCTCCGCTGGCCCCGCGTGCGTCATCAAGTAAGAAGGAAGGCGCCGGAGGAAAGAGAGACCACTTACACTGAAAGTTATATTGTACGCATGGGTATCTTTTTTCTTCTTCTTCTTTTGGATTGGATTGGATTGGAGAGATCCTATGCAGAATCATGTTTCGGGTCTGAACTTGCCGCGCTTCTCCTTCATTGCATCGACCTTTCTCTTGTCCTCGTCAAACCTCTTCAGCATAGCAGCCTGTTCCGCCTTGCGACGCTCGCGTAGCTGGAAACGGTAGAAGTCCGTGGTCTCATCCTTCTTCTTCGAGGCCCTATCAATCATCTTCTGTCGGGCCTCCTCGGCCTCGTTCTTGTTTGCCGGTGCGACGCGGCCACCACGGACAACAGTAACGAAGCCGTCCTCGTCTGGCTCGTTGCGCAGCCTCTTGGCCATCTCTGCAGCTTCCTTCTCCTTGCGATTGAACACGTTGAAGAACGCATGTACCGATTTTTGCGTCGCCGCCTTGTCACAGCGCGATAGCTGGATGTGCGCAGATACCCATTCTGAGCCGAGCTCTGGCTCATCTTCGGAGACACCCTGTCCCCAGACGGGAAACTTTGTCGTCTTGTTCGCTTTCTTTATGGCCTTTAGCACGAGCTCGACGCTCTTCTCGTCGGCGAAGAGAACAATGGCGCTGCTACCGCTTTTCCGTAGCCTCCTCGTCCATGTTTCGGGAAGTCGGGCAACTTCTTCTTCCTTGGCCCTCTCCTCGGCCTCCTGTTCGCCGCGCTTGCGTTTCTTGCCTAGACCCATGATCCTCGCGGCGTTGACTGGGTCGACAGCTGCAGCATTCTTCCGGTCATCCTCGAAAGCAATGCTCTCGAAACGACCGGGACCGACAAGGGCGGAGAAAACTTGGCGGAAATGAGCTTCGGTGCTGTCCACAGGGACATTCTTGAGGAAGAGACTTCGATCATCGATCTCGGTCGGTATCTTGGGCGCATTTCGTCGAACACGGATCTCGTGAAGAGCAGTAATGGGGTATGAGGGGAGGGCTGGGAGCTTCACTGGGAAAACTATGAAGCCATCTCCTTGGGACTCGGCAGTTGACATGTTGTTGGGAATTTGGCTCAACGCGAAGATATGTTGTCGTCCTGTGGAAATGAAACTTAGCAGCCAGAATTCTCGTCGGATCGAAGCCAACCCGAAAAAAAAAGTTAAGGTGGGTCTTGGATCGTTATCAATCTCTGCTATTGGTTTGTGCACAGTACCTAGCCCGTGTTCCATTCCGCACTCCACCACTATTATCATCGGTGAGGATCCGTTACACCGAGCTACAACGAATTCTAGGTCAGGTGAGCGGGTTGTCCAACTTGACGGCCCTGGAGCATGATTGCGTTCTTTCTTGATCGCTGCCTACTTTGTAATGGAGATTGAATCTGTTTAGGAATTGAGCTGAATTTGAAATGAGACCGACCAGGCGGAAGTCATCTAGCAAAAGGCGGGTTCATCGATTGGAGTACCGTCAAATCTCAATGGCTATCCTTCCCATACCACGACTCACGCAACTCAGCATTGACTCGAGTCTATCGTCGGCGGACAGAGCTGTGCCCCTGTGATCAACCCGACCGTTCTTGAGCACAACCTTGCAAGTTCCACAATTGCCGACTTCACAGCTACTCTCCACATCTCCCCCGACCTCTCGCTTGAGTACCTCCAGCAGCGTCTCCTCCTCGCCAACCTTCAAGACCTTGCCGTCTCGGTTGAGAACCTCTGCTTCGAACGGGTCCCCGGATGTGTCGGCAGCAAAGGCTTCGTAATGTATGTCGCTCTTATCAAGCCCGCATTCCTCCGCGGCTATTCTTGCGGCCTCCGTCATTCTCGTCGGTCCGCAAACGTAGACATGGCTGTTCCACTTGAGCGTTCTCAAAATTTCGCCAATGTCCATCTGCTTGCCTTTAGAACGATCGTATAGTAGAACACTTCTGCCAAGAGCATCCAAGCGAGAACGAAACGGTACATCGTCGGCCGAGCGGACAGCGTAGTGCATCTCAAAACTGTAGTGGACTTGGTGGTAAGCCTCAGCAAGGGCCAGAAAGGCGGTTATGCCGATACCGCCTACGATAAAGACGTGGTTGCTTGAAGCAATGGCAACTTTAACGTCGGCAGTCATCCGCCCAACCTGAAGTATGTCACCGATGGCTGTGGAGTTGTGGAGGTAGATGGACCCCCCACGGCCTGTGTCCTCGAGAGCAACGCCGACCTCGAACTTATTGCGGTCCCCGGAAACGATGGAATAAGACCGCAGGAGACCGTTCGGTAGCTTAAGCTTTGCGTGGGATCCTTTGTCGAGATATTCCGGGTTCTCGATTGGGTTGACGGCCTTGAGGATAAACGACGCGACTCTTGAGGTTTGTTTTGTCTTTCCAATGATTCTAAAGTCTCTCCACCGGTCCCCCTTTTCCCTCTTGCCTTGAGCCTCGGCCTTGGCCACTCGTCGCTGGAATGCTCCACGGCTTTCTTTGCCCATATCTTCAATTGCCGCAAGTTCCTTATTCATGGCCATGTCATTTTGGTTCCTGTGCAGGTACTCCTGGATCCTCTCAATGGTCCACTTGGGCCATTTGCGCTCAATGAGCCTGATTTCGTCGCCAGCCTTGACTGTTCCCACTTTCAGAACACGATAATACCAGCCAGTTCTACTAGACTTGAACGTCGTGGGCGCAAAGTTCTTCAACTGGAAGCGGTGGTTAAGCTTGTAGCATGGTTGTCGTGGCAAACTGACTTGGAGCACGACGTTATCACCAACAGCGATGACATCGCCGATGCATACGTTGCGCTCGTTCATGTGTCTGGTGACAAAATTTTCGCCGAAAGCTCCCGGTTTGAATCTGTCTGCTGCGATTGGATATTCTTCCTTCCAACCAGAATAGTGAGAAGAGCAATCTAAACCAACTTTCAGAATTGCTTCATAATGGCAGAACGCCTGAACAATCATCGCGATGTACCTACAGCCATGGATCGCCTTATCCGGTCCGCCATGAAAGGTTGGATCATGCTCATCCGCCTCGAGCCCGAGATGCGAAACATGAATGGGGCCATGCCTCAAATCCTTGTCGATTCCGGACGTGACCTCTAGTCCGGGCATCTTCTTCATCACGCTGGTGCGAACCTCCAACAGAGTGTCGCTGGTGAAGGGTGACCAGAGGTCAATTTCTTTGTCCAGACTCATAGTCGGCGGGTTTCTTAGTAAATGAGTGCTGAATTGTGTGTTTGTTGTGGAGAAGGGCAAAAGGATGCAAGAAGGGAAGTCGCAAACCACAATTGAAGATTCTACCTGACGGCCTAGTCTTGTTTCGCATGCTGTTGCCCATATGCTGCCCGCAACCGTGCAGAAACTCAATCCGCACAGTAACATGCAGCGCGCTTCTTGTACAGCATCGAACAGTATAAGAGTACCGGCAAACCTTTTTTTGACTTCCATGGACTAGAACTCTATGACAACAGAATCACTGGCATCTAACTTGAGACAGTATACTTAAGGTAATTTGCGTGTCCGATGTATGGAGAAAAGCTCTCGCAAGAGGCTCGTAGATCCCATGGTGCAATGAAGACTAAGCTGGGATCCAATGGCCAAGGAATGTGGTCATGTTTGACACTTCGAAGCCACCAAACTGTTGATCTATTCGAGGATGACATAACGATGCTTATCACATCTTGCACGATGGCAATCGAACCAAACAGAGCGGGTGACAGCACCAACAGTTGTAAGCACTAAGGTGGCCGGATGCCGGGGTTCGCCGGACAAAGTCCCGGTATGGATCACCCACCCACAGCTTCGGGCCCAGGATGCGCGGGGGGGCGAGGTGTCACACGGGGTTCTGAAGACATAGGTCAAGGCACCTTAGATTTCGACCTCCTGCAAATACAAGGCTGTCGGTCAGCTAGATATCCAGAAAAGGGCTGGCCGCTAAACGAGTCAGACTCGAAATTCTAAGCGCGAAAAGCGGCGTTCGAGTGAGTTAATCGGGGTCAGTGAGCAGTCATGAAGGAAGAACACGAGAGTATCGGGGAGATTTGCTTTAAGTTGCCGAATATATACATGTCTCAGTGAAGTAATCAAGACGACGTGGAATACGTATACATGATTGCCCAGGATAAGTTCACTAGTCCTGAAAACTTTGGCACTCCAAACTTCCAGGATCATATGCACCTCGTAGACTTCCTTCCCCAACTGACTTTAGGATCGAGTTGGCTATTGAAAGAGAAGACTTCGATCCGCCCGGTCCGATTGCCTTTCTTGGTCTGTTAGTTTTGGGCTAGGTAGCAATCATTCGAAGACGATAGAAAGGCCTTGAGATGACGAGTGATGATGTTTTGTGAGGCTGTGGTAGAACTCAGGCAGCTACCGAGTTGCTTTGATCATATAGCATCGCGTCACGCGTCACTCTTCAAGTCTCCAGTCGAGGGAACGAGCATGCACCAGGAATTGGCGTAGTTGAGCCCAAGCCAGCACTAGATTCTCGGGCATCAACTGACACCTGATGTCACGCCACACACGGCTTTCTAGGTCTGCTGGATTCTGCACTTCTTTGCGCAGGGAAGCATCGCAAAGAGTGCACAAGACACCCGTCAGTGGAACGTGGCTGGCCCAGTGGAAACCGGCGGCAGACGCTCCGATGGGAGACTTGGCTGGAATATTCGTGAAGGCATCACTTGATGACGCCCGTCGGTGGGACAATGTCCGGCGAATGGGGCATTGCCACATACTTTGTTCGAGCCGACGTCAGTCGGACAAGTGTTCCCGCTGCTGGTAGGTCAGCCATGCTGATGCTCTCGAGGCTCGGGCATTATGAGAAGGAAACTGCGGCGAAAACTTCTGACATGCTTGCGCTAGTTCAGGATCGCCAACATAGCAAAGCTGACCTTCAAATCGAATCAGTCAAGTAACGTCAGCCTCATAATTATCGGGCCTGGCAAGCTGAAATTCCAGTTCGACGATGGCTCAGGGTTCCTTTCGGCACATGACAACGAAGAACGGGCGCAGATTGGAATTGTAGTTTGAGGCTTTTTCGGTTGGCCCAAGCTGGCCAAGTGCAGCCCTTTGCCATGGCGATGATCCTTAGAGGATCATGAGTAAGGCACGTCGCTAGAATCGCGTTGCAATCAGACATTCCACTGAAATAGAACAAAGCTGATGATGCTAAATATAAACTTTGAGTGAGGTATGTACGCAGATGACGGGCACTGTTAGACCCAAGTCACTCGAATGGCAACCTGTAAGGCAGTGACGATATTTTCAGAACGTGGAGAGAAAAAAGTTTGGCCTACGCGGTGTTGGCATGGGGAAACAAAGCCGCAGAGCCGCATGGACATGATCCGAAAATTCATTTTCGATGAAAGGAGCTCATCTCAGCCAATGTGATTATGCATGGCACTGTAGAAGAGGAAGTCTAGACGAGAGTCAGCTGCTGGGCCCAACCTCGAGAGGAGGAGGAGCTTGCTTACCTTCGGACGGGTCAACTTGAGAGAGATTGAGGCTCTGCGACTAGGGTGCAATGTTTGTGGCTGTCCTTGACTCCTTGCAGAGGTGCAGGGGTCGCGAGTGATCCACACTCCTCCAAGGGAGTACCAAGTATCCGTAATTACCTCTCTTTTTCGCTGCGCAGCCTGATATCGCAGAGCCGCATGTGGAGCTAAGTGGAAAGCAGAGGCCTGCGGGGCAAGACGGGCAATAGACGGGCAACAGACGGGAGTATTCCTGCATTCCCGATGCTGATCAAATGACCGGCCAGGTCAGTAAACTAGGGAACCCCTGTAGTCTTTTTCGTACAGCTCGTCGTTGTTCGTTGCTGAGCCGTCCACTTGCTTCACAAACCACCAAGCAGGCTCTCTGTTGTACTGCTTATTCGAGAGACACAGGCTCTTTTATTACCCCGCTGGACCAGGCTGCATTGGCCGGTGGATCTCGCTCAAATTATTTACCTTAGCTCCATTACAGGCCCAGTGATGTCTTGGACAGATATAGTGTTCAATATGAAGGAAGGCTTTGTTCAGAGCTCTGTTCTGGACCGGAGGGACTCTCAAGCTGAGGCTCAAATGATCTACTGGATCCGGGCGTGTCTGAGATTTTGAGACTCTGCTCATTTACATTCACCTTATAATGAGCTACAGTCGTCCCTCTGGCTGGAAAGTTCAACCTGCATAACAAGTGGCCGCCTCAACAATCAGTTGCCTGAAGGTAGTTGTGACTTGACCACCCCTCCCTCGAGCTACCTACATCCTTCCCAGGTTGCCTTGCCAATGTCCAGCATTTGATCCTTCACCCTATTACAACAACATCTCAACCGAATGTTCGAGAGGCGGGTCTATGGCAGCCGTCGACTTTGCAAGGATGCAAAGGCTGCCTATCGAGATTATGACATATATCGCAAATTCTCTGAATTTACACGACATTTTCAACTTGAGCCTCGCCTGCAGACAGTTCAGGTACCTCGTGGACAATGATGACATTTGCCGGGCCGCCTTGGAGGTGAGCATCATTCTACGACAACAAATGTAATCATTTGAGTGCCGCGCTGACTTGGTGGCTTAGACTCACGCGTCATACTCAGCTGAGCTCCAAGCTGCCCGCTCCTCCAAGCAATATGCTCGCTGTTTGCGGCAACTGGTCAAGCTTCGGAACGCCATCGCCACTGCCACGCCATACACTACAGCTCTTGTCGCTCACGCAGTAGACTTCATCTACTGCCATGGCACGCTTTGTTATACGGAAGGTTACGAGGTACTGCGCCTCCTCGACTTGCACGCCTCGTCAGACTTGGAGGTCACTATCGATACTCGAAAGTTGCTCCAATCTGTTCCGGGGGCGAATCTCGCCAGCAGCAAATACAAGTTCCGTCCGATACACTTCGCCCACGGTGTTTTGTCTTGTCTTTACACCCCACGCAGTACCCCACGCAGTGCTGAGGGCCAAAATCGCCTTGTCGTTATCGACGTGGAGCAGAGGAAGCTTCTAACAGCCCATCGTCTCGAGTCAACCTCCAAGCTATTTGTGCGTAACAACCAAGAATATCTCTTCTATGGCACTCACTCGGTGACTGGGGATGACGGCTTCAAACGATGGATTCTACGGCGATTTGATACACGGACCAAGCAATGGATTCCTGGCCACTTGGATCTCGAAGACCTAGCTGGGTCAGATATCGGGTCTACCGTTTGTTTCGAGATTATTGACGAATTCTTTTATGGCTTATCTAGCCTGGCCAGTTTTGAAGTATACGAGAACGATTCCATGTCGTACTATTACGGGTTTCGAATACCAGTCGGCAGTACCCACCCTAGAGACATGCAGCTGGCATCGAAACATTCCATGTTGAGACGAGATCACAAAGACGGGCCGATAGATGATCGATGGAGTACTTTGCAGCTCGCAAAGGACTTGGTCACTGGAAATATCATGGTGTCAGAATGCCGAAGGGAATGGCTCGTCGACGAACCTTCTAGCGTGAGAACAGCCTACCGAACGGAGGTCGTATTTGCGGCCCATCCCGAGGATCCTGGCGACGGTTCGGACACCGAAGCTGACACCAACCAAACCGAACTTATTTCAACCCCGCGGTGCTCTCCTACTAAGCTAGTCCCTTTGAAGAAGCAAGAGGACACAACCCACGTTCACAGGGGTGATGACGGCTCAACATCGCCGACTATAACCCTGAGTCAATGTTTTATACGTTCATATAATCAGTCTTGCGAAACATTCATCGACTTGGTAAACGACCCTGTCGCTGCCGAATCCATGTCGCGAAGACCGCAAATACGTTCAATTTCTCGTTTCCCCCGAAGCGGAACCGGCCGGATTCCGAATGAGTCACCCGCTGACAGTTCTGCTCAGGTCCCCTACCAGACCCACGTGCCCAACGAGATCTCATGGTGGCTACCGGAAGTCGACGTGAGCCGACGGAATATGCACCTTGACGCATTGGATAGCATACTCTGCCCCAAAGGTCAGAGTACGTACAGTAATATCTCGGGGATCATGGACGAGCGCTCTATGGTATACGCCATGGGACAAAGGGGATCTCAGACCAGACGGCCTTTGGTCTTCATCAGTTTTGACCCTTCCATTAAGCTCGCTGGACTCACCCGGTGGCCTGGCGGCCCAAAACGACCGCTATGCAACCACACAACCACACAAGGCGACGATGCTGGACCTCAGGGGCCATATCCCACACCGCAGTCTCTGGTGTCTGCACCTGGTTCAAGAAACACTTCTTTCAGTGAGGGGTCCATTCCTGACCCGTCACAATCATCTGCCAGCATGCACACAGACTTCGACAAACCAGATGCGCCAACCTGGATAAGAAGAGCCTCGGCCGCCTATCTGCAGACCATCTGCGCTCTTGGACAACCAGTTGGTTTCAACTTCGCATTTTGCAAGGATGACTCGGCCCCATGCCGATGTTGCTGATGACAGCCTGTCGCTAGCTGCATTGTAGAGTGTCTTTCAAAAGCTCTAGACGTCTCACTAGATCTCATTTGGTGCCTTTATGACAGGGCGACCAAGACGACGATCCCGTGGCGAGATACAAACCAACGGGCTTTACTCATTTTTCAAGACGGGAAAAGGCATGGATCGGACGGCTTCGGCCGATGACAACTCCTCCTTCTGTCGCTAGTCACTGCAGGCAGCCAGCTCAACCTTCACAGTCGCGTCGGCCCGGACTCCTTGCTTTTGTTATTGGACAGGGGGATGTCGGTTGCCTTATTTTCTGCCAAAGTTCCTTGCTCACCCCCGCTTGGAGGGCAGAATTGGTTCGCACGATGGGGAAATTTGGCTGGCTCTAGCTCTAGAGTTGCCTATCCTACCCCAGTTTACGTACAAGAAGGGGTTCTCGCCATAAGCGAGCGAGCCAGACCCCCGTTCTAAAATCCATCTTCATTACTCCGTATCTTACAATTGTGTCATATTGACGAGCGATACACAGGTGACAAACCGACCCTTGGCGTGTATGATGAAAGTAAGAGCTGATCTCCGGTTGGACAATACTACCACGGGAGGAGCTGATATTCCCTCGAGTCTTACATGATGAATGCCTTCCCTCCCTCCACGAAAGCTTTTCCCTCGAGAAACTGACAGCTAGCCTGCCTGCCTGCCTGCCTCTCAGTCTTTGCTCACTGCTTGCCAATACAAAGCCGCAGTTGTCAATGGTCAGATTGAGAGCAGGTTTCGTCAATGACAGCCTGGTCGACTCGCCCCGGTTGTCCCACGTCGAACATGCACCTGGGCAAAGCAGGGCGCAAGGTGGTGGATAGAATCGAGCTGCATGCCCAAGCCGGCGTAATGACCAACTGACGACGCGATGGTACCTCGGAAAGTCAGGGGTTCGGGGCCTGGGAAGAGGAGGTCACGCACGCCGCCTACAGATACGGATACACAAGTACAATTCCACCAGACCTAAAGAATCTCCTGCCTGTTTCCGTATCTACCCCGTATTATCTTTGCACTATGCCAATTCCAATACAGCTCATCGAGAAATTACATGACAGAGAGCGCACCCCGGGCGGCTGGACTGCTTAAATTGAAACACAGCTGTTTGTTCTGGTACCAACCATGAAGCTATATGCAGGCTGGGTGAACATGTCAGTCAAAACTAAAGAAGGGGGGTAAGGAGAGAGCCTCATTCTCCCCTCTTAGTGCTTCCGATACGAGACACATAACAGCATACAAAACAGCAAAAAGTGAATCGACTAGCGGGATATCTCTCGTGGAATCACGCAATTCTTGCAGTACGCCGATGTTCGCAGGATCATGGAAGTTTTTGTGATTTGACAACACAACAATTCCAGAATCGTAAGAGCCGTAGTAGGTATGGATCAGAAGGTTCGGCATTGCTATGCCGTCGCCGACGCCGGTCTTTCTACACCGAAAACCTCAGAAAAAGTGAGGCGACGGACTCGTGTAACAGGGGCGCTCCCCAAAGTAAAAGCAAAGCGACTTCTCTCCTAAGCCTTCTTTCCCCCCCCTTCCCCCCTCCATCCAAATTTCCCTCTCTCCCTTGCCTTCCCTTCTCGCCCAAATGTTTTCCGACTCGAAATGATGGGCAGTCCCTTCTGCGTACGCCGAAGATCCCAAATGCAAGTATTTCGCGCCTCCCTTCTCGATGCCCTAACGGTTGTTCATTAACGTGCCTCTGCGGCACAGTGTATTTGGGTAAAAATCACAGGTGCCGATCTTAATTGGTGGGGTGTGAGTCTTTATTAGCCTCTCAATTCAACTTCACGTAGTTTCCTGCGCAAACAAAGTCAGCCTTTGTTCTAGTTTCATATGGGCCGGTGAAGAATTCTTACCTGGGAATTGCCCAGTCTTTCCGTTCAGTCTACCTTGCCACCATTCATTCTCATTCTTTGTCCTGCTGATGATCTCAATTACGTCGCCAGTCCTGAAGCTCAAGTCACCCTCTGCTTGCGCAGCGTAGTCATACAAGGCAGTGACATGCTCGGCCGCAGGCACTCCGCTGAGTCGGCTGGGCTTGGGCTTGGGCGGAGGGGGCTTTGATTTTGCTGCTGCGATGG
Source organism: Colletotrichum orchidophilum (assembly GCF_001831195.1). Taxonomy (NCBI): domain Eukaryota; kingdom Fungi; phylum Ascomycota; class Sordariomycetes; order Glomerellales; family Glomerellaceae; genus Colletotrichum; species Colletotrichum orchidophilum. Next base: position 121,669 of record NW_019173064.1, read on the forward strand.
CGGCGAGTCCACCACCAGCAGTTCCGTTTGTGGGCGGAGGAGAGTATGGAGGTGGCGGATTCGAGTCGGCGGTTTCTCCTTGTTTGGTGTAACCGCCGTACTTTGTGGGCGCTGCTGAGGTTGTTGCTACAGAGGCTGAAGAGGAAGAAGGTCCAGCGGTAAGCAGGTGTTGAGGCTTGCCCTCGATCGCGGGACGGCCACCGTATTTAACCGGGCGTCTCTGACCGGTTGTCTTGAATTTCACAATGGATAACTTTTCCGCCTGCTCTTGGATATCACCTCGCTTCTTGTGGAATGCTTCGAGCACGTCTAGTGTTAGATCGAAGTAGCCGATGTCGCAGTGTTGCATCTTCTCGTGCAGCGTGTAGAAGATGTTGAGCTGCATGTAGTAGAAAGACTGGAAGAGAGGCTGGATGAATTGTTGTTCGAGGGCGAAGAGGCGTGGCAGTTCCTCCTTGAGGAGATCGTTGAAGTAGTTGAACTCCTGGGTCGCCTGCTCCACGTCGTTCTCTGCCTTCCACAGAGCCTTTTCATCCTTGGCATTCCGGTCCTTCTTGTCTTGCAGCTTCTTGAGAGTTTGTCGGTGCCGGTCGTAATCGAGCTTCTTGTGTTCGCGCTTCGCTGCTGACTTGCGAATGACCTTGACGACATCGAGGAGTTCGTTGGCTGGGCGAATAACCCTACTTTCTATCATCTCCAACTCTGGCGCAAGAGTCTCCTGAAGATCCTTGACGACGGCCTCATACTCCTCGCAGGCACGGATGCCCTCGGGGTTGCCTTGAACCTCTAAACTGTCGGGATCCGACATGCGACCGGATATGGGTTTGTAGATCTCGGTCATGGCCTTGCTGAATTCGATCTGATGGCTGAGCATGCCGTTGATGGCGTCGAAGTATTTTTTGGATTCATCGTGCAATCGCTTCGTTTCGGTTTCCAGCTCCTGAAATCTGCGCTCGGAATCGATGTAAACGGCATCCTTTGTGTGCTCGCCAATGTTGAAGCGCGACTTGAATTGCTGGGGCGCCTGTTCGTCGTGGAAAAAGGAGATCAACAGTCAGCCAAATTTTGTGTTCCGTCTTCACGTCACAGCGCGAAAGGTACTGGAAGACCCCTCATTAAGTGGACACACGTACCCGGATGACGCTTTTCTGAAAGCCCCGGAAGCTCATGGCGGGGTGAATTTGTGATGGTGATATGTCGGATTAAAGATTTGAAAAGTCGTGCCAATGAAGGGCAGAGAAGGTGGTGTCGTGGGCTAAAGTTATGACGAGTGTCTTCGATGCTTGAGGGTATTCGATGTCCAGCCTTATGAGGTGTGGGCTCTCGCAACCTGATTGTCGCTGGTGACGACGTAGGCGTGGCTGTGTCAGTCAGCTTCTGCGCAATGTCGCTTGGCTGTGGCGCATAAGGTGCCGAAGGACAAGAGCTAAGGCGCTACTATGCAGAAGCTAAGGTACCTAAAGTAGGTCCCTGGCGGGGTCAGCGGCAAGAACGGAGCACGTTCAGGTGAATGGCAGGTGTTTTGCCGTGGTGACGCTACGGTTTGTGGGTGTGGAGGGATTTCAGAAAAGGATCAGGCGGAAAGAAGGAGATGGGCTTGAAGATATTCAGAGTATCGGTTTGGGAGATTGAACAACGCAAAAGGAGGAAAGGCAAGTGGATGGAACACAATTGCTCGGTCGCGGCGAAAGCGGTGGAAGAGTAGGGCGACTCCGAGAGCCCGTCTCTCCAAAGATCCTCGTCCCCAGTCCGCCGCGTTCAGCAATGGCCCAACTCACCTTGTTCAGGTCCTGGGAGGCCTGCCCGTTTACGTTCTGTTTAGCTAATCATCCTTGACTACCTTAAGCAAGCCCAGTAAAGTAAGGTACCTAAGGTGGCACCTTACCTAAGGTGAGGTACAGAGTATAGAATACCTTCCCTTTGCAACCTTCGGCTTCCCTGCCGCGCCCGCCTAGGCTTCGTGACCTTACGAGGCGCTGCCCAATCTTGAGCCTCTGCGTCTTCGGGGGCGTCGGACCTGACAGGTGCCGTAGCCGAAACCGCCTTCCAAAAAGGCCTGCAGCTGGATGGCAAACGTCATCATCTGGGAGGAGCCGCGAGATCTGGCCAATCACGGCCCGCGCCTTTATCCCCGACCCCGAGGCGGTCTCCGATGCAATTTGTCACAAAAAAATATCCCCATAGGTAGCAAGTGTATCCAAAGCTCCTCCTCCTTCTAGAAATTCTCTTTTGCTCCTTTCCCTTTCCCGAAGCCCGCGTCCCTTTCCTTCCCTACGCCATCAACAACAAACACATTATGGCTAGCATCACTTCTTCCGCCATCAGGCAGGCAGGTCGCCTCTGCCGCTACACGCAAGTGCCGGGCGTTCCTTCAAGAGGTATTTCCTCGTTATCGAGGGTGGCGGTTGCGCCAATCCACAGATTATCTCAGCAGCGCAGATACGTCTCGGAAACGAAACGTGACAATGCGCAGGTCAACATCGAAACAGCCATCAAGCTTGACAAGAAGGACTTCATTGACGTTGTCCCTCAGTCTCCCGATGCGCCAAACGTAATGGTTAGCCCCATGGCTGAAGTTTTGAAGCAAGTCACCACGATGGAGGAGGGCCAACGGCCCATCTATCTCGACATGCAAGCCACGACTCCCGTCGATCCCCGCGTCCTCGATGCCATGCTGCCTTTCATGACTGGCATCTACGGTAACCCGCACTCGCGAACACACGCATATGGATGGGAGAGTGAGGAAGCAGTTGAGACGGCTCGGTCGCACATCGCGAAGCTTATCGGTGCCGACCCCAAGGAAATTATTTTCACCAGCGGCGCCACCGAGAGCAACAACATGAGCATCAAGGGAGTCGCGAGGTTCTTTGGCAGATCTGGAAAGAAGAAGCATATTGTCACTTCACAGACGGAGCACAAGTGCGTTCTCGACAGCTGTCGACATCTCCAAGATGAGGGTTTCGAAGTCACATACCTCCCAGTCAAAAACTCTGGCTTGATCGACATGGATGAGCTAGCTGCGGCGATTCGTCCGGATACTGCCATTGTCAGTATCATGTCCGTGAACAACGAAATCGGAGTTATCCAACCGCTGGAGCAGATTGGAAAGCTTTGCCGGGAGAGGAAGACCTTCTTCCACACCGATGCTGCGCAGGCTGTCGGAAAGATTCCTATGGACGTCAACAAGATGAACATTGACTTGATGTCCATCTCCTCCCACAAGATTTACGGCCCCAAAGGCATCGGAGCTTGCTACGTTCGCCGCCGGCCTAGGGTCAGACTCGACCCTATCATCAGCGGAGGTGGGCAGGAGAGAGGATTGCGAAGCGGCACCCTCGCACCGCCACTGGTTGCTGGCTTTGGCGAAGCGTGCCGCATCGCCTACGAGGAAATGGAGGTATGTCAAAGATTTCGTTGTTTCCCCCTTTCCCTCAATCTACCCGTTTGATGATCCGCTCTACACATGCATGGCTTTCTGAATGTCCCGTGACAAGGACGTCCATGTTGATAAATAGCAACTTGTCTGACCCAGCCCAAACCTTTACTTTGCTTATGGTTTCCTGTGTTTGTATCCTGCCACTGACAAATGCATCAGTACGACTCGAAGCGTATCAAATTCTTGTCCGATCGCCTCCTCAACGGCCTTTTGTCGCTGGAACACACTACCCAGAACGGTGATCCTGAGCACTTCTACCCTGGATGCGTCAATGTTTCATTCGCTTACGTTGAGGGCGAGTCGCTGCTCATGGCTCTGAAGGACATCGCGCTGTCTTCCGGCAGTGCCTGCACCTCTGCATCCCTGGAACCCAGCTACGTCCTCCGTGCTTTGGGCAACAGCGATGAGAGCGCGCACAGTAGCATCCGATTCGGCATTGGTCGTTTCACCACCGAGCAGGAGATTGATTATGTGCTCAAGGCAGTCAAGGAGAGAGTCGACTTCTTGCGCGAGTTGAGCCCGCTCTGGGAGCTAGTTCAGGAGGGCGTTGACCTCAACACCATCCAATGGAGCCAGCATTAAGGGCATTGCCCTTGACGTGATGTGAACCGCGCATCTCACATCTGCACTCCTCAGCATTCGACACTTGCGAGTCCACCGAGGATCCTGCAAGAAAACACCCGAGTCGGTCCAACCCGGAGTAGCTTGTATTAAAACCCACATTTGAGATACCTTCACAGCCAGCCTTTCGTTTTTGCTCAGGGACATTGGAGTTGGGATCGGGGAATACGGAAAGTCAGGATTCTATCTGGAAAGATCAGGCGCCAGCTAGAGTCGGCAGGGCGGCGATCCACTGTTTTTGCAGAATCTGGCCTGTATACTAAGGTAGTGAGTGACCGCGTCAAAACGACTTCTCCCAGCGTGGATGTCAACAGAGAAACCTTTTACCACGAATGCCAGATCGTTCCATGAATACTAAAACGACGTGAAATTACCCGGGAAGCTTGGGTGATTACGAGCCCCCGCACTCGGAGATGCTACCTTTGCTAAAGTAGAAAGAGTCCGAACCTTGGTTCTGGCTTTTTGCATTTGACGGCAATTCTACTTTTTCATCATTCGAGTATCACCTAATTGGAAGTCCTCCGCTCCGGGCGGGAAGTACCTAGGCAGGCTTCGTTGGACCATGTCATTACGGCATGGCCGTGTCTGATTGTGTGCAAGCTTGGGATAGCTCTTGCCAAGGCTAGCGGAAGAGGTGCATCATCAACCATTCCTCAAAAGGTAATGTGTTGGAGGAGGAGGGTCCAGAATGGCCTTCATTACGTCTGTTGTGGGCTCACATGGCCTATACGAGACGTCTCATCTTTCCAGACGACAAGCGCGAAGGGGCGTTGGGGAAAGGGGCGACGATGGCGTGGTCGCTAGTGAAGAAGGCGTGAAGTCGCAAAATGACATCATGGAAGGCGCGAAGCTGCCCCTCCATCCCGCGTTGCTCTCCATGCTGCCCCCCCTTCTGTGCTCTTGCGCCCACAAGGGCCATCTCCAATATGACATCACACTTCTCAGCTCCACCTGGCAAATGCCATTGCGGTTGCCAGAACAATTGCGATTCACATGCTGCCTGCCTGAAGAAATAGAGAAGCCTGGACGCGGTTCTTTCATTGATAATAAATACCATACATCCTCCTCACTACCACCACTTGTCTTGATCATCAACAATCCCCATCATTCACCAAAGCATCATACACAACCTACAAACACTTGACGTCGTTGAATCAATCATACTCTCAAACCAATAAACACCAATCAACACACAACCTTCATTATGGCTGCCAACAACGACAACACTTCCACCCTCAAGTCGTACATCGACTCTGCCTCGGGCGCTGCCCAGAACCTCCTCGGTACCCTCACCGGCAGCACTGCCGACCAGAACAAGGGCGAGGATAAGCAGGATAAGGCACAACTTGAGCACGATGCCTCCCACGCTACTGCTAAAATTCCCGGCTTCACTGCTACCGCCCAAGGCGTGAGCAAGGACGATCCCGACCGCGCTGGCGGCTCATGGAATCAGACCGTTGGCTCTGCTAAGGAGACTGTCGGTGGTCTCATTGGCTCCGAGGTACGCTTTTCCACGAATCTCAAATTATGATAAGATCTTTGTCGTATGTTGTTCAGTAAGCTGACTGTTGAGCACAGAACTTGAAGCAGCAAGGTCGTGAACAAAATCTTGAGGGTCAGCAACAGGAGGCTAAGGGCCAGCTCAACGATTATACCTCTGGGATCGGCAACCGTGTCCAGGGCACCATCGGTGGTGCTGTCGCTGGTCTCACTGGCGACAAGGCCGGTCAGAAGCACTATGAGGGTCTGCACGACACTGGCAAGACTCAGCAGCGCGGTGCCGAGTATGACATTCAGAAGCAGGCGGAGGCCAGACAGCACTAAATGTCTTGACCATTGGCTCGGTCAGCGGCGTAGGCGACGGCTGACAGGATTGTGGACACAGATGGATTTTGATACCCCTTGCACGAGAATGCATATCTCCAAATAGTCCTGCAGGTGGATGATGAATTGAATCATCAACCTCACTCGATGTCGAGTCTACTGCGTGAAAGTGTTCAAGTTCCAAGTGTCGAGTTAACTGTCGAATAAGATAGTTCACAGCTGCCGGAATGCTGAAATGGTTTCGGCACGAATAACGCGCCTAATGCTCATATGATCCATGGATGCTTTTCGTGTCTGAGAGGGAAACGGCTCTGCGAAAACATCAGTCTACCAGTGTCAAAATGTATCGGACCAAACTTCACGAAGGTATGGAAACAAAGTGCTCTACTCTGGCAGCGTACTCTGGCAGCGTCAAGTGGTGAAGATTGATACAGCACCTTGCTATCAGTCATCATGCACCTACCGGTGATCCAAAGAGCTAAATTTCCCCGCTGACCTGAACTGCAGCACAAACGCAGTGCAATTGCAAGGGTTAAAAGTTAGTAAGCTATAAGCATGCAAGTATCCACTTACATCGCTGGTGCGTGGCTGCAGGTTACAGTGCTCGGATGGCATTTTATGGCGCTTCCACAGTATGTAAGGTACCTGACTGAAATCAAGGTAAGGTACTGGAGACAAGCGAGCAAGCACGTCTCAACACCGCAGCACGGATGGTGTCCTGCAGCTGCACACTTTTGATACTTCCTCGCTTCTCCACGGATACCTTAACCTACATGACGATTTCGGCTAGGCAAATCGCACCAGCACCAGCAGACATAGCGTTCCGTCCTCGTCTCATCTCATCTTGTCTCATCGCTGACCGCCAGAAATCTCCCCATCGACTACCCCTCAGCCGTTGCCCACCGCCGTCCGCCATGCTGAATTCCAGGTTATAGGTTCTAGCCCTTCCCGTCGCGTCTCCTACTGCCAGAGGTAACAATCCGCCCGAGGTCCCCCCCCTTTAAGTCAAAGTCGGTGGACTCTGCGGCCTGCCCACGATATGCAGCATAGTGGATAAAGTAGAGACAAATCCACCAAACGAAGCCCCGAAGATGAGGGCGGCGATGAAGGGTGCTACTGTTGGTCACAAGCTCAGCCCTCGGTGATAGGTACCTAGGCCCCTCTCTCCCTTTCTCGATTTACTACTGTGTAAGGTAGAAGAAGGACGCCGGCCCCATCGGATCGGTTCTCAAGCCACGTTCGGGCCACAGTGAAGCCATACTGGAAACAGAAGTTCGCCCTCGCCTGTCCAGTGACAGGTGACACTCCCATATGCAGCTGCAGGGGAGACGACCAACCATGGAAGCGTCGCATCCCACGGTCGACAAGCGGGACCCTTCTGGAGCGACGTCGGTGTCATTAATTGGTTCATACCGCCCAGTGGCTGCACCTCACGAACAGAAAGATGCAAGGGAGGCTGCATCCAAGAGGGGCAGGAAGAAGAAGCATGGAAGAGGAGGCATTATTTGATTGCGCTGCATCTGCAACACACGACTTACAGACCCTAACGTCGTACTGGCGCGCACAGCACTGCGGAACGACACTCCTTCTGCCGCCGTCACCGGGCAGCCTGCCAGTACCGCCTCGAAGCCCTCCTTGCCCTCATTGCCCTTCCTCCTCTACGATTTCGTGTGCGCACTTCCGTCGTCATCAATGTTGCCTCATCCTCGTGCACATTTGGCCTGTACCATCTCGCTGCTTCGACCACTACCTTTGTCCGTCGCGGATCACTTCTCTTAGTTGGCCTACGGATACTTGTTGACCAACAACCCTTCCGTCGCATCATGGTGCGATAGCCGCTTGCCAGTTGATAGGCCACTTACACTCTTCTCTTGCGTGCTTCTCTTTCCGCCATGGCCGAGACGGAGGCGCGCCAGTGGACATTCGTCCTGATCCTGACCGCACTCCTCCTTTCCCTCGTCGTCCTCTCCCAGATACTTACAACATATATCACTGCCTATCGTGTCGCTCCCAACGAGATCGCATCTTTTATCGATGCCGTCGACTTCTCGGTCGAGGAGAACGAGAGCTACGACCGCGACATTGCCAAGGTCCAGCGCCTTGAAGATAAGCTCCGTCTAGGTCGCCTCTTGCGCGAGATCCAGAAGGGCGGCGACGACCTACGTGAGGATATCAACTTGTTGCTTCTCTCCGAAGACACCACTTCTCTGCGCCTGAGCGCCCGCCTTCTCTGGGCGAGCAAGCGCCGCGGTCTTGAGGAGCGCGTGCGCCGGCTGGATCTTGTGAGGATGCGCTTCCTCGTAGTATACATGGGTGTGGTTGCGGACCGGGCGAACGTCACAGGAGAACGTCAAGTGCCCGTGTCAACACCGATAACACCGCAGAAGGACCCTGAAAAAACGCCTGTTTCTCCTTTCACGCCCCCGATGGCCAACATGAACGCCCACTTAACGCGCGCCCTGACGGAGGAGATTCGAGAGCGGCCGCCGCTGAGGAGGCTAACCACCCAAGCCATCGGTCATCACGAGAACACGCAACCTGGGCACAAACTGGGGTGGGCTGGCGTGGTTCAGGAGCTACAGAAGAGTCCCCGGATGCACAAGCGACGCTCCTCCATCGAGAGATCCATCGAACAAGAGTTGGCTAATTCCAAGCTGACGATATGATTGAACGATGGATTCAGGAGTGTTGCTTGCGGTAGACGTGGGAAAATGTCGGGACATTAGACGGCAACAGCAGACACGCAAACTACGACAAAAAATGACATAACGGCTTATCGCTACAGGTTACATGGCACTAACGACGTACGAACACTTGCATATGCATTTGGAACAGACGACACATCATCCGGTGGCACTCAGCTTGAGGCCCCAGAAAAGCATAATATTTTTCAGGGGGGAAGTTCACTGGCAGACGGTCTGCCAACATTCCCATGCCCGTGCTCTCCGCGGCGGGCACGAGTTTATACGAAGAACATGAAGGGGTTACAGGCGCAAGGGAACACGGATGCTCACGAGGAGCGCCGAGAGGAAGGTAGTTTGTACTGTTTTAAACCGTTTTCTCGGGAGGATATACATATCGCTTCCCTTAGATGAGATACCCATTTTCCACAGCATCATTAGCTCCATGGCACACTTACACCACACTTATCCAGTTAGTCTTCTCCTAACCAGTTTCAACTTCAAAATAGGGCCTTTGACTTTAAACATACGTCGGCTGTTATCATCCTTCTTTATCGCCCGTCTAAGGGCTTAGTGAGAAGCCAGAGCCACGTCATCAGGCCCAGTGCTGTTCCTCTCACCAACTGCTTCATTATCAGAACCAGCCAAATTTGGGAATTCGGGAACTTCATCTTACCATCCAGAGCAACCAAGAATCGGCTCACACAGTTATAGCAAGCAACCTAGATTCATCGTCAGTCTCTCAACCCCTCAGCTTCATCAAGTCCGCGCTCTCATCCTCCTTCACGAAAGCACTTACCGTCGTCGTAATTTCCACCACCTCCCTCTCGTTAAAGAGCTCCTTGAGCTTGGCAAAAGTCTCGTCCTTGACCCTGACGTTCCTCGTCATCTCGTCCGAGTACACCAGCACGGCCCACTGCTTCTCGCTCAGATACAGCGCAGGCCTGGCGGCCAGCTCCAGCGGTGTCTCGACCTTGATGGCGTCTATGCCCTCGGGGGAGACGCCGGCGGCGACGGCGAGGGGCGCGTGGTGGCCCCACTCGTACCAGGCCCTGTTGACGACTGCGACGCGGGAGATTGCGAGCTCGCGGAGGTCGGCGGGGATGGTGGTCTGTGTGCGGACGGCGCCGAGGAAGGAGTTCCAGCCGTCGGCGACCGGGGGCGCGTGGAGGAGGGTTAGGTCTAGGGCCTGGAGGGGTCGGGGGTTCCGGCGGGCTTGGATACGGGAGACGATGGCGGCGTCTTCGGGGGTGGTGGTTTGGGGAGGGTTGGGGACGTAGGGGAGACGCATTTTGGACGGGGTTTGAGGAGAGGAGAAGGGAGAGTGGTTTAGGATTCTCGGTGGTGTTACTTTGGGGGCTACGAGTGGTATCTTTCTGCGTTTGAAAAGGTTCAAGAACCTTGAGAATGAGCTCATGTATGTGCTGCAGTGGTTCTGTTTCGTGAAGTGACGGCCTCAAGTGAGAGGAGTTAGGTTTCCGACAGGCCTTCTTTTATTGCGTCCCGAGGGGTTACGCGGGGCTTGGGGACCCCGGTTGCGTGTAAGTCCCGTCTCCACCTCCCGAAAATCGGGCGGGCCGAGCGAGCGTTCTTCCCCCTCCCCCTCAGTTTTCTGGGCCTCCGGTTGAATACTGTCCCGGCGGGCCACGATACCGGTGTCGCTGGACATGAACGTTTCCCAAGAACGTCGGAATTGTCGGGTACGGTCTTAGGGTGTCGGTAGCGGGTGGAAATCCTTTTTTCGGCGAGAGCGTCTCATCTACCTACCCGGGGGTTGTGGATGACTTGCATGAGGAAATATGGAGTTGGATTTCAGAGAGGCATAGCTGAGCATATGCTGCTAGCACAGGTCAGGTCATCATGTCCGAATTTGCTGTTCTAAAGAATCGAACATTAATGCGACGATGGAATGGACTGATCTTCTCAAAAACGGTCAACTAAGGTACGTTATGTGCTTGACCGAGATGCATCCAATGTTCCTAAAGGCTTGCTAGTGGACCGTCTCTCTTCTGTGGCTGTGGCTGCTTCCTTGCTAACATTGGGCATACATTCAAATAGGTGCCAAGGAAGTCAAGTCAGTCTGGTAGACAAGAGCTCTCAACGTGTACGCTTAAGCATTGATGTTAAGGTGCCTGGGTATTTCAGATCTCTTCCAGAATGTAGGACTACCGGACCATTGGCGCCTGCCTGCCTACCTTAGGTATTGCGCCGGAGGGGCCTTCTTCTTGATGACTGAATTCCCATTGATGTTGCCTCAAGAAAATATTCGAAGCAATAACGCCAAATCAGTAAGGGGCTTCGCAAAAAACCCGCCTGAAAGCTTTGACCTTAGGCTAAGGTACCTACCCGAAAGTCGCAATGACCTTTCCTTACCTTAGGTGCCTTGCTGCCGAAGCTCCAACTGCTTCAGCGCATTTTGCGCTACCTTAGCTGGCCACCTAGACACTGGTGACTGAACAGACAATTTACATTTCCCCCGCCAGGTTCTGCACCGGTTGCTCCACTACCTAGGTAGGTAGCAATCGCGCCGCGACCCCAGCAACATCCAGCCTACCTACTGACGTGACTGCCTAGGTAGGAACTAGAACCTTAGGAGGTAAGAAAGTAGAGCGCGAGGCAGGTCACGTGAACAGCTCATACCTCTACCAATTTACGCGGTGGATTTTTCGGGATCTCGCGTCGCCAGCAGCAACCTGGAATCTTTCGTTCTTCAACCCCTTCTCTGCCACTGAATCCGTCACTCACCGCGCAGCGACGATGGCGGAGATCAAGATCGACAACAAGGCCTTCCATGAGCGCGTTTCGCGTTTCGCGAGCGCCTGGAAGAATGACTTGCGATCTAAGGATGGCAATATCTTCCACGGCGCCTCATCCATCGTCGTGATGATGGGCAAGGTGGAGGAGGTCCCCGAGCTGCACAAGAACAACGCCATGCATGTTAGTCGCCTCCCTTCCGATCCGCGACAACGCGACCATCTCCATTGCGTTTACCATCATAATCATCATCATCATGCATAGAATGAAAGCTAACGTTATTGGGAAATTAGTTTTGGCTCCTCGGCTACGAATTCCCGACGACGATGATGCTGCTCACCACCGAGAAGATCTACATCCTGACGACTGCGAAGAAAGGTGAGGAACTTTCACCATGACTGCGCCACACACGCAGCGAGCGTCAGCTAACTCAATCTCAGCGAAACACTTGGAACAGTTGAAGAACGGCCGATTCCCTCTAGAGGTCCTTGTCCGAGGCAAGGACGCAGCTGAGAATGAGAAGCTTTTTGTCAAGCTCGCTGAAGTCATCAAGTCTTCGGGCGTAAGTCATTGCTCCGTGCGATCAACGACGACCGTCGCTGACCCAACCGCTTCGCAGAACAAGGTTGGCACCATTGCCAAGGACACCTCCAAGGGTCCCTTCATCGAAGAGTGGAAGAAGGTTTTCGCCGACCAATGCAAGGACATCGAAGAGGTCGACGTTTCACAAGCCCTTTCCCAGCATGCCTTCTCCGTGAAGGACGAAACCGAGCTCCGAGCCATGCGAACCGCTTCCAAGGCCTGTGTCGCCTTGATGACCCCATTTTTCCTCGAAGAAATGTCGGACATTCTTGATAAGGAGAAGAAGGTCAAGCACAGCGCGCTGGCAGATAAGGTCGATAAAAAGCTCGATGATACCAAATTCTGGAAGACGGTAGAGCTTCCGAACAAGACCAAACTTCCCGCAGACTTGGACCCCGCACAGCTGGACTGGGTACTGGGACCTCTCGTGCAGAGTGGTGGCAAGTACGACTTGAAGATGAACTCGGAGAGCAACGACGACATTCTGCACCCCGGCACTATTGTTGCTGCTATGGGCTTGCGCTACAAATCGTACTGCTCGGCTATCGCTCGTACGTACCTTGTGGACCCGAACAAATCGCAAGAGAGCAACTACAAGCTCCTCTTCAACATTCACAACATGATCCTCAAAGAGGTTCGCGATGGCGTCGTTATCAAGGAGGTCTACAACAAGGCTTTGAGCATGATCAAGGCCAAGAAACCTGATTTGGAGAAACACTTCTTGAAAAACGTTGGCTGGGGTGTCGGTTTGGAGAATAGAGACCCGACTTTGATTCTCAACGCCAAGAATTCCCGAGCCCTGAAGGATGGCATGACGCTCGTCATCACGACCGGCTTCAGCGATATTGAGAACCCTCAACCCCAGGACAAGAGTAGCAAGATCTACTCTTTGGTCATCACCGACACGATTCGTGTGACCTCAAGCGAGGCAGTCGTTTTCACCGGAGAGACTCCCATTGACGCGGATTCAAATTCCTTCTTCTTCAAAGACGAGGAGGAGGCCCAGCCCACACCCAAGAAGGAGAAGAAGGACTCCCGAGTCGGTGCTGTTGCTACTAAAAACATCACTTCTACGAGGTTGAGATCTGAGCGGACAACCACAGTCGACGACGATGCGGACAAGAGACGCCGGGAACATCAGAAGGACTTGGCGTCAAAGAAGCAGAAAGAGGGTTTGGCGCGCTTCTCCGAATCCACTAGTGGACAGAACGGTAAAGAGGTCAAGAAGTTCAAACGCTTTGACTCATACAAGCGCGACAATCAGTTTCCTCCCAAGGTCCGCGAACTTCAGATTGTGGTCGATGCGAGAAACGACACAGTGGTTCTACCCGTCATGGGTCGCCCTGTACCATTCCACATCAACACGATCAAGAATGCTAGCAAGAGTGACGAGGGTGACTGGTCGTTCCTCAGAATCAACCTTCTCTCGCCAGGTCAGGGTGTCGGTCGCAAAGATGACCAGCCTTTCGAGGATGCATCAGCTCATTTCGTCAGAAGTCTGACGTTCCGGTCGACGGATGGCGACCGCTACCAAGAAATTGCCACTCAGATTTCCAACATGAAGCGGGATGTGAACAAGAAGGAGCAGGAGAAGAAGGAGCTGGAGGACGTTGTCGAGCAGGACAAGCTCGTCGAAATAAGAAGTAAGCCACCCTCTTCCCTGATAGTCTTGATGTGCCTACTAATGAATCACAACAGATCGCCGTCCTGCTGTGCTCGACAATGTCTTCATTCGCCCTGCCATGGAAGGAAAGCGAGTCCCTGGTAAGGTGGAAATCCACCAGAATGGTATCCGATACCAGTCACCGCTTAGCACGCAGCAACGTGTCGACATTCTGTTCTCAAACGTCCGCCACCTATTCTTCCAACCTTGCCAGCACGAGTTGATCGTCATCATCCACATTCACTTGAAAGACCCCATCATGGTTGCCAACAAGAAAAAGACAAAGGATGTACAGTTCTATCGCGAGGCGACTGATATCCAGTTCGATGAGACGGGCAATCGCAAGAGAAAATACCGCTACGGCGATGAGGACGAGTTTGAGCAGGAGCAAGAGGAGCGCCGTCGCCGTGCCGAGCTTGACCGTCTGTTCCAAGGCTTCGCACAAAAGATCGCCGAGGCCGGCAAGAACGAAAACATTGAGGTAGATGTTCCCATCAGAGACCTCGGCTTCCATGGTGTGCCGTTCCGAAGCAATGTCTTCATCCAGCCCACCACAGAGTGCCTGATCCAGGTCGTTGAACCACCTTTCATGGTCATCACATTGGATGACATAGAAGTGGCTCATCTGGAACGAGTACAGTTCGGTCTGAAGAACTTTGATCTTGTGTTCGTCTTCAAAGATTTTACAAGAGCACCGTACCACGTCAACACCATTCCAGTCGAGTTCCTCGATCATGTCAAGGAATTTTTGGACTCTTCAGACATTGCATACTCGGAGGGTCCTCTCAACCTGAACTGGCCAACGATCATGAAGACGGTCACTGCCGATACCCATCAATTCTTCATCGATGGTGGTTGGTCCTTCCTTCAGGCGGAGTCCGACGACGAGGGAGAGGAGTCTGAGCCCGAGAGTAATTTTGAGATCGAGTCTGACGAGCTTGATGAGGCCTCCGAATCCAGTGAGGAAGACTCCGACTTTGGCTCAAATGTCTCCGACGAGGAAGACGACGCTGAGATGAGCGATGAGGACGAGGGCGAGGACTGGGACGAACTTGAGGCAAAGGCCAAGAAGCGCGATCGAGAGGATGCCCGAGGCGGTGACGACGACGACCGGGGCCGCAAGAAGAGGAAGCACTGAGCATTTGACTCCATTATGAGCACCTTTTGACGAAAGATGGCGGACCGCAGATGCACACGGAAGCGTTTTCCATAAGTGCATTGTTTTTGGTATCAACTGTATTATCAAATTTGTTGTGTAGGCGTCTAGGGGTGAGAGAGTATGGGGAGGTCCTGGGTGAATGCGGGCCGCCTCTTGCGGCCTTCAGAGCGACGGAACAGATAGCTTTCTTATTAATCGATGACAATTCCAGAACGGACATGATGGATCCTCCCCCCAAACTCATCAGCGTGGAAGCCGAAAAGGGCATGCAAGCGCTTTATTTAGCGTCCCTTGCTTAATACGACGTATAATGCGAGATGTTTTTCTTACGGGACTGATTCAATCATGCCTTGTAAGCTAATTTGTTGGTCTACCTGACCTTGAACCCTCAAACTCCAGATTCCCTCGGTAAGCTAAGGACGATCGGTTGTTGGTTTCTAGTGGTTGCCCACCCGGCCCTCATTCCTAAAAGCACATGCAAGGTAAAAAAAACAACAAGGAAAGTCATTAAAGAAGAAGCAGAACAAACAATGCACGTCGTTGACCAGCCGGTGGAAAAATACCAAAACACAAATGTCCCCCTTTCCTTGAACCTCTCCTAGGCAGCGGGAGACGCTGTGAAGGGCGGGTTGTTCCTTATTTAGTCGAGGTCCCCGTTACTCATACAATCTCATGTCATTCCATACAAAAACGCTGTGGTACTAGCCCTCCGGCGTGATGATGCTGCACCCGCTTGCCCCGACCTCAGAGATGCGACAATGGGGAAATGATGCGTTGATCCCCGGCTGACGACGCAGTGATACTGTACGCCAGTCCTGTCGATGCCACAGAGGGCTCAGTGGAGCCAGATGCTGCACGTGGACGTGGAGGGCGCAGCAACTCATCGCAGGCCTTCTAAGCTTCGCCGGGTCGTACTTCGCGACCTGAGGCCATTGCTGAGCTAGGGCCGGCACCCGGCTTGGAGCCGGGTGCGTTGTTCCAGGAGAGGTAAGTGTGGTCACCGAGCTTTCTGCGCGAAGCATTAGTATTTGGTTTTTGCAGAATATTCAGGGGCGTAGGGTGCTTTACTCACCTCGGTTTGATAAGATGAGTGACAGTGAAGATCACACCCAGGAGGATGCACATGCCACCGACTACTATGTAAGCGATACCCAGGAATGGGTTTCTGCCACCCATGATCGTGCGTGTGGTGATGACGATGGACTTGCTTCCCTTGTACTCAGTGGTCGGGAAGTCTACGTCTGAATTAGCACTAATCATCAAGTCGCATTGCTTGATTAGCACTTACTATCAGTGATGTTGACCTCGTAGGTGCCGGCCTTCATGGTCTCGTCGTCGTTGCGCTGGTAGAGTTTGCTGAAAGTCGGCAATCCAGCGGTCCTCATCCAAACCTGAAAGGCCTGCCACTCGGCGATGTTGGGTGGTGGGTGCTCAGTGGTGTAATTAGGGTACCGGACCCTCCAGTTTGGCGGCGGCATGATATCAGCTGGGTCATACTTGGTTTCCCCGTAGAGTTCAGCATCGGACGCCCAGGCGATACCCGAGTTATTCTTCATCGGGTAAATCGAGTCCTCTTGGAGCATGCGGGGCGAAGTGAACGTATCGTTGAACATGGAGTTCGCAATCAGACCTGCTGCCGTATGAATACGTGGTTTCACGAGCCAGCGGGTTGCGGAAAGACTCACCACAGGGATAGTAAGGCTTCTTGGCATGCGAATCCCACTCAAGGGGTTCACAGGAAGAGCTGTTGACGTTGCCTGAGGACTCGGCATTTCCTTTAAGCTGCTTGTCGTAGAAGGAAGCGACATAGCGTCTGTGATTCTGGTAGAAGTTTGTGAGGTGGTAGTAGAACAGTACAGGCGGCCCCATATCCTCCGGGATTCTGAACTGGATTCTGCATTGCTTCGCTGAGTATGTTATCGGTCCGTCGGTGACATCGATGTCTGTCACAGCCCACTCGGCGTTCTTCGTCTGGTCGTCGCTCTTAAATGCAGTGCTGATGTACTTCGAGTCCATTTCACCAAGAGTGGAGGTCGCTTCCGTAAGGCAGTGCGTGTAGTCGATGCGGATTTCCTTGACCTTTGAAGCGCGCGTTTTAGTAATGGCCCTTGGAGTGTAGTAAGGCTATTTATACCTTCGCGCTTGCGTAGAGCAAGAGCCCGCCGATAGGGGCAAATATGATTCCAATCGTAAAGAACAGAGGCAGGACCGTCTTGGGCGTCAAGATTGGTCTGTAGCAGTCAGCCACCGAGATCCCCTGCGACGGATCGTCCAAAGAGCCATTGACAAACTTACTGCCATGCCTTCAAACGTTGTTGTCTGAATGCCGTATCTATTCAGAAACTTGTATCAGTATCGCTATCTTCGTTTCCAGTATTTTCCAGCACTTCCGCGATCGCCGAAGGGAGGTTGGCTTCGTTCCGGGGCTTCCACATACTCGCTGGTCGGCGGCTCTTCTTCTTGTCATCCTTTTTTCCTGTGTCGAGTTGCGATTCAATGGAGTCAGCATGGTTGACACCAGGCGATGGATCGGGCATATTGGGTAATCGTGCACTGAGAAGGTGCGCGCGCGATTGATGTTGGTGATGTTGGCAATCGGTTGCAGTCGTGGAAGTCCAAGTGAGGATGGATGCGCTTGACCGGACAGACAGGAGAGTCAGAAGTCAGCGAGAGTGTGGCTTGGCGTTCAATGCATGTATTGGGTCTAGCGTCGTGGCTGAGCAGCCCGCTTCCTCGTCAACACGGAGCACGGGCAGACGCTGTTCAGTTAGCACCTGGGGCCCTACAGTGCGGTCCACTGACACAAGCTGCACACTGAAAGTGCCTAGGTCAGTCAGTCAGGAAGTCCCAGAGAACGATGATTACTAAAGATATTCTGATCAGGAAAAAGATGATATGTTGCCATAGAGCAAAAAAGACACAATGCATGTACCTGCTGAGTACTTGCACAGTCCCGAGTTGTTTGTTTCTAGGGATGTTTGGACTGCAAGACCCACAGCTCCACCACAGTGCTTTTTGGCGATATTCAGTAGTCGGGTGTTCAGTCGAGTGAGTCTAAGGCCGGGTCGGTACCTCCAAAAGAAAGACGGAACGAGGGATGCAGGCATGAACAAGGATCGACTTCCTGTTTGGTAAGTAGGGAAGACAAACAAGACGCCGTACTACATACGGGTACGAAAGGAAGAGCGATGGACATCGGCAGCCCGGAGTGGAAAAAAGTTAGTTTCCGAAACCGAGAATCGAACTCGGGGCTATGCCTAACCTCTCAACGTGAGTGAGAGGGCATCATGTTGGCCACTACACCATATCGGATGCACAAAATCTTGGAGAAAAATAGTTTACTATAGATTCTGAGGCGGGCCAGATTTCTACCATCTTCCTCAAATTGCTTCTTCTCGAGCTGCATTCACCCATTTGAATTGTTAAAGAATTACAACTGCTTTTTTCTTCTTCTTTTTCTTTTTATGATTCCAATCCAAAACCTTTCAAAGGGCCATTCAGACGTGTGTTTTGCTCTCCTCATTTTCCACTTCGTGATACCGAATGAAATGAGGCATTCACTAGCTCTTGCACGATGGTTTCTCAATCTTCCGATCTTCTCAGTCTTCTGAAAACATATATCATGACCGTGGCTAAATACTTCATGACAGACGAAATGTAAGTTTCTTAACTGTTCTGTACAAAGGGGCGGCTGGTGAAGTAGGCAGGTGTTGTGAAATGCTTGGTTCATTGGAAGAGCCTTGACATTATTCAAGACATTTTCCATCCGCATATTCGAAGGGGAGCCTCACTGGCCATAAGTTCCTTTGGCCAAAGGGGAAACACTTTGCAGGTACATTAGGCTATACAGCAAGACACGAAGACATTATAGTGACTGTTGAATGCACCTCGAAAGATGCTTGGATTGAGTTTGACAACTTTTTCTTAGAAGATTGCATCTTAGTCCAGATGTATAGGCCTATTTTATACGTGACAGAACCGGAGCTTGAAACGATCCATTCGCAAGCGAACATGGTTCGCAACGAAGCATTCGGCTGCACGATAGACTTGGTTGTCTGAGATGAACTCGACAAGGCGGCCAAGTGAAAGCGGCCGGCCGAGGTGTCGTTTAGGAAGTGCATCCTGAGACCATGCAGCTCCCACAGCTTTAGCTGGGAAAGGGACCGACTCCTCTTGGCCGCATCCCTAATAGGCTTGTACCGGCTTTGATCAGCGGGCTATCGAATGAACGAGCCACTGGCAGGAGAGGTTTGGTGAGGGGCAATTGCGGGCGGACGGGTCAGTCCCACTGAAAGCGCCCTGAAATTCCACGGTAGGCCGTCCCCATGATGACATGGCCGAAACCAGGGGATCCAAGGTGCCTCAGTCCGAGAGTACGTACCTCTACTTGTCGTCTGAGGCAAGGAGGCAAGGAGGCAATGGAATGAAAGCAGGCAAGGTGTTCCGGGATGACTGGGTTAAGCAGGTTGAGCCAGTCAGAAGCGTTGCTGAGAGCTGCACAGAATCGCAACCGAAGCGGCTTGGAAGGTGAAGCCCGGACACTTCGGGCTGCAGGGAAGGGAAGCAGCAGCCGGCCACAAACTGATCTGTGCGCCTTCTAGAACTCTTCGACGGTCATGACTGGTCAGCCGGGGCAGCAGGGCCCCTCAAAAGCTAGGACCTCACCGTCACCTTGTGGAAGGAGGGGAGCACCTGCTTCTTTGCTGCTGCTGTTTGACTGGAAGCAGCGATGCGTCAAAGGCCCTCCGTGCCTCCTGCTTCTCAACCCCCCCACCTTCTCAACCCCCCCATCCCAGAGCAATCCACGTTCCTAAACCGAACCCAAAAAGCTTCCCTTCCCTTGGCCTTTTCCACTTCTGCTATTCTTCATTTCGTGCTCTCATCTCGTCGCCTCCTCCCGCTTCCCTCGAACTGAACAAACAAGCGAACGCAATCCCCGTGGCCTAATCTCGAACCCGGACGACAGCACGAGAGCAGGAAAAGTAATCGGTCACTTGCTTCACCCCTCGTCTGTCCTTTTTCTAAGCTAGCTGCATTCACAACCTCGACCTCGCAATAGGTACTACACCGCACGAAGTTAGCCTATCCTTTCTCTCTCCTCCTCCTCTTCCACTTGTTGCTCCCCTGTTTCTTCATCCGCGTCTTGGCTATCAACAAATATTCTCCCCGGCCCTGCCAGTCCTTTGCTCCAGTGTCTGGTTGACAGCAACCTCTTACCTGAATATTGGGCGGCCAATATCACGAATGCTAGCCAGCTCCCTGTCCAGATCATCATTGCCCACTAGCTAGCTCCTTCCTCTGTGGTAAGTGATAGCTCAATTCACTGCCACGCGCAGACCCAACCCAATTGTCACGGCTGAGCCCCTCAAACACTGTCTTTCCATTGCTTGTCATCTCGCTTCGGCAGCTTCTGCTTTTCGCAGCCTTGTTATCGTCTTTACTAGACTCCTGATCTTCAACTTGAGCGTTCCACGACACCCATCTCGTCCCGTCTCCCTTCTTGGTGTTGTTCCCTTGGCGTCATATTTCGGACGCCTTGCCACTTTCCTGCGTCAGAGCCCCTTCCAACACCAGTGGTGTCTTTCAGATACGATCTGCATCGTTCCATCTCCTTACCTCTCCATGGCGTAGTCGCTAAAGAGAGGTGATCAGCTTGATTGGCACAGCCTAAACGCGGGGACGAAGCATTAGGTGCTCCCAAGCTTGCACCCTACTCAACAACCCCGCCAATTTCACAACATTCTTTGGTTCACCATCATCGCCCTGATGACCTCAGCGAACCTGGCAACCCTCCAGCATTCCTTACGATACAGTCTGGACATCGTGGGCCGAAGCTGACCTGAGCACAAATAGTTCGCAAACAACTCTCAGCCACACCACTTGTTGTCAACGTTCTTGAACGCTGCGACGATCGTATACCTACTTCCAAGAGATCCCTCGTGACGATTAATATCCTCGAAACGACAACATCTGTCCTCGTACAAGTAGCTGTACCGAAACTATGTCCGGCATGTTCAAGAGTCCTTTTGGGGCAAACGCCAATCCTTTCGGAGGACCTACCGATCGACCTACGGCAGGAGGCAATGCCATCCACCGTGTAATCGAAGAGGAGGAGAACGATACTGTTACTTCTCCAACATCACCAAACTTCGGTATGAATTCCGGTACGACTTTCAGCGGCCCGTTCGGCGGCGATGCTGCGGACGACGCTCCGCCTTCGGCGCTGAGAAGTCCACCGAACCCCGAGAGCTATCCTGCCCAGTACAATTTCGGCCGCCGAACCTCGGTTTCTGCCGAGTCCCTCAAGCCTAGCGCCGACACATATGATAATTGGTCGCCCCCTCATCATGAGAAGACCAAAGAGCAGTTGGGCCGTTTGCAAACTGCCATTGAGGGCAATTTCTTGTTCTCCCACCTGGATGAGGAGCAGAGCGGCCAGATCCTTGGTGCGCTGAACGAAAAGCCCATTCCGGCAAAGGATATCAAGGTAAGCTGTGTTGGCAAGTTCATATTCGAGAGCTTTCTAACAAACCACGGCAGGTTATCAGCCAAGGTGATGCGGGTGACTTCTTCTACGTAGTAGAGAAGGGCTCTTTCGATGTATACGTCAATAGCAGTGGTGCCTTGCAGCCTGGTCCCGAAGGCATGGGTCAGAAAGTCGGAACCATCCAGGCTGGGGGCTCATTTGGTGAGCTGGCTTTGATGTACAATGCTCCCCGAGCTGCGACTGTCATTTCTGCCGAGTATGGGTGTACCCTCTGGGCGCTCGATCGCCTCACGTTCCGCCGCATTCTCATGGAGTCGACATTCGCTCGGCGACGAATGTATGAGAGTTTCCTTGAGGAGGTGCCCTTGTTGCAAAGTCTCACACCATACGAGCGATCGAAGATTGCCGACGCATTGGAAACCCAAAAATACACTCCTGGGGAAATCATTATCAAGGAGGGGGATCCTGGCCACGCATTCTTCCTCCTGGAGAGTGGCGAGGCCGACGCCTACAAGGGCGACGTTAAGGAATCTGTCAAGCACTACAGCAAGGGAGATTTCTTTGGCGAGCTCGCACTTTTGAATGATGCCCCTCGCGCCGCTAGCATTGCCGCGACGACGGATGTCAAGGTTGCGAGCCTCGGCAAGAACGCGTTCCAGAGACTTCTTGGTCCCGTTGAAGGCATCATGAGACGAACGAAGTACGAAGGCGTCAAGACTGGTGTTGAGGAGATGGACCCGCTTCAAGCGGCTTGAGAGGAATATTGTGATGTTTGATTTTGCGTATGATCCAATTGGATGGCAGACTTCGGGAAGGTTGATGAGTGTGAATGTCAAGGTTCACAACGGCGTTGGGCGGAACCCCCTACCTTCACTTCCTAAGAGACACGGCTAGTGACGTCCAGATACCTGTTACTCAAGATTATATTTCTTCAATGGCGCATGCAGTTTTGGTGTTTTCGAAAACAAGCATTCCCAGTGGTTGCATTATTTGGGTTTTCAGATTGCACAGCTGAAGTATCAAGCGGGATCCGTCATGGGCTGCTCTGGCACCCATCAGGGCACGTGGTGCGAATCAACTCAGCCGCCCCGTATCCTCATCTCTTCCACTACCTCTCTTCTCAGCTGCTCAACTGCAATCTCAGTCTCTAGTGTCCTTCCAACACCCTTCTTCCAGTTCTCCTCCAAGCCCTTCATCTCTGCCGCTACTGCTTCTTGTTGACGTCTCCGGGCAACAGTCAAAACGTCAATGAGGCGCTTTGTTTCGGCGAGATCACGCTCAAAACCTTTCAGTTCATTTTCGAGTCCCCAATTGCCGATCAACCACGCGTTCTTTCCCCATTTTTCCAATAGGTTCAGATTCTGTGCACGGGTATCGAGATAGGCGTAGGAAATGTAGGCCTTCTGGAGTGAGTCGGCAAGACGAATACGGTCTTCTGCTGTTGACGATTCTCCAGAGTCAGTAAATGGCTCCTGTGTTTGATAACGGTCGAGATCAATGGCTTTGAGGGGCTGCTTGGAAGCGACGCGCTCCAGCTCGAGGTCGACGAGGTGGGAGAAAGACGGTTCTTTGTATTGTGGCACAGGCGCCGGGGAAAATGTGGATAGTTCAGCTCGAATTAAAGACTCAGCGACTTCGCGCTCGGCTGGTGTGGGCTCGTCATCAATATCTGCAGGCGTCATCCGTTAGCCGAAGGGTTTGCGCGGCAGATGGTTCGAATAACAAACACACATGGTAGCGACTCGTGGAAAGCGTTCAGCGCGGACATTGTGTAGGTATTCCAACGGAGACGTCCTAATCAGGGAAAGAGAACTAAAGAATTCGAGCGTGTCAATTGGTTTGTCTTGCCGATAGATGGGTTCGGAGGGGTTGATGGTATAGGTGGTGTAAGTATCTCTGCCGATGTCAAACGGGCGCGAGGCTGCCGCGATCGAAGTTCAGAAATTTGGAACCTTGGAACGCACTGACGCACTTAGCTGCCCGATAGGAAGATAAAGTCGGCTACAAGGAAACCGGGCCCGTGCGGATTTTTTTGGCTTTTTGGAATCGGGTGCACAGGCCATCCCGCCGTCGATCATTGGTCCGGGGTTCGAGGTCCACTCACACAAACAAACACTTGAGCAGACAGTGGAGGTTGCCAGAGCAGACAAATCAGGCCTCTTCAGCGGTTGACTAGCGACGCTTCAGCGCTAGCGGGCTGAAAAGGTCCCTTGGCATAGGTACCCACCCACACTATACTGCCCCCATTGCTTGGGCTCTCATCCACTCCACTCCGTCCCGACTTCTATGACAGGCGATGGGACGACGGGTACTGACGTGCAGGCATGGCTTTAGTTGACGATGGCTTCTTGCCTGCCCCACCGAGACCTTTTTTCTTTCAAACTTCCTTCAAACAGCACTTAGTCAAGGCTGACGCAGATGCTAAAATCCGCACTTGCCTGATGAAACTGGTTGTTTTCTTTGACAGAAGGAGCCGCTGAGTCATCCGAGAACTGACAGCACCAAAAGATGCGTGGACGAGAGTGGAATGAAGCGTTCAGCACGCCTTCATTCCTTGTAGACAGCTTCCACGTGAAAGGAGGCAGGCGTAATTCTTCTCTCGCATTTTCGTTCACTCGGAATAAACGACTTCCATATAGTTCATGTCACGTATTTCCACCGATCGAAAACTATTCAATATGACCAAGGGGATTTCACCTCCGCACTTAATAGTACTAGAACGGTTCAACCAGAATAGCAGCCAGGCACTTTCCAAGTCCCAGTTCCGATCCAGCGTAAAATTCATCGTCCTTGTACCCTTGGGGCCTCTTCGCTTTTCGCTCTTCGCTGCCCGTCGCCGCCGAAGCACCTTCCCATTCCGTCACCTTCGGATCTTGCAGACGGATATGACGGATGGGATCCGGAATGCAATCCGGGGGCTTCGAGCAACCCAAGAGGAGAGACGTCGTTCGCCCGTAAGTGGTTCACTACCCCGAGCTATTTGACCTGGCGTTCCATCCGTGCCTCGCCCCCGTCTAACTATGGAAATGTGGCTGCCACCGGCCTTGCCGGAAGCAGTGGTCCGGGTACGCTCTGTTCGCGATTCCAGCCTGGATCGTCATCCTCTCATCGAGTATCCACCACGCGAGGAGGCCAGGAGACGGCCGCCTCCTTGTCTCAGTGTGGCGCGCTCCTGTCTGAACTATTGCATGCGGCACACCATGTGCTTGAAAGAAGGTCAGGTCGGGGACCTGTGAAGGATGACTTTGACTACTTTCAACTGTCACGTCGCTGTCAGGGCTAGTCGTGAGCCCCCTTTTGTGGTTTTGTTGTTGTGGACGGTTACTAAAGAAGAAGAAGAAGAAAACGTGACCAACGGCGTTGGTGATACCAATGCTTCTTTCTTAAGAAGCAAATATCCCCATTAATATGATCCACAGTCCCAGTAAAGTTTGCGAACTCAATTAGCCGCCAAAACGATCCCACCTCGGACATCATGAGGTTTTCCCTGTCTTTGGCCTTTTTGGTGTCTGCGCTGCTGGCTGTTGCGGCCGAAGCTCAAAACGGTAGTGCCATCTTGAACGCTGTAGCCCAGCTTCCCACATGCGCGGTAGGGATTTACAATTTCCAAGTTCGAGCCGGGCTTTTCTAACTTTGCTCTAGGTTACGTGTATCTTGTCCGCTGTTAAAGATTCGCCATGCGGGTTGACCAACACAACATGTATCTGCAACGATTCGAAATTTGAGTCAACGACAGAGAGCTGCATAACTGGAGCGTGTAGTATCAAAGACACACTTCGTCAGTAATGCCTTTCTACTTGACTTCCAGGGGCATATACTAATGGATCAAAGATGCCAAAGCCGTTTTCGAGACTACTTGCGATAAACCTGTCAGGGATCACAGCGCAGAATATGTCCGGCTTACGTGGGTATTGCTGGGACTCACGACATTCGTGGTCGCAGCTCGCTTGATATACAAGTACTTCTCGTCAGCGCAGCTCGGACTCGATGACCTGTTCACCTTCCTCGCCTACCTGGCCGTCCTTCCGTCGTTCATCATCAATCTGGTTGGAATTCTCCCTGCCGGCCTTGGCAAAGATATCTGGACCCTCACACCACATCAAATCGAGAGCTTCGGTTATTGGTTCTACATTGTGGAGCCAATGTACTTCGTACAGATGGGCCTTGTTAAGATGGCAATTCTATGCTTCTACATGCGCATCTTCGACCGGACTGGACTTGGAAAGCTCCTTTGGGGCACGGCTGCCTTCAATGCCGTCAACACCTTCGTGTTTCTTATGGTCGGCATTTTTCAATGCACACCTATTCACTATTACTGGACTAGATGGGATGGTGAGCATCGCGGTACATGCATCAACATCAATGCGGTTCCGTGGGCGAATGCCATCATCAGTATTGTACTAGACCTGTGGATCCTATACCTTCCTCTGTCTCGAATCCGGACTCTCAACTTGCACTGGTGGAAGAAGCTAGCTGTCACGCTTATGTTCTGTGTCGGTACTTTGTAAGATCTCCTATGAATCTTTGACTGACTACCGGAAACGATGCTAACACCTTCAAGCGTCACCGTTGTCAGTATCCTGAGACTTCAGTCACTGGTCCGGTTCGCAAACTCCTTGAACCCTACATGGGATCAGTTCGATATTGCATTCTGGACATGTCTTGAGGTTCCCACCGGCATCATCTGCTGCTGTCTTCCAGCCATCCGTCTCATCCTTATCCAGGTTTTCCCCAAGCTTTTCGGAATGCTCACCAAGCGCTACGATACACCAAAGTACGCTGGATCACCCTCAAGCGGCGCGGATGGCAGTCGAAGCACGAATCGGATGTCTCGTCCTCCTCTGGCCGACTCTTCGACCACGGAGCTGCAACTTTCTCTACGAGGTGACAAAGAACTCGTCTGCACTAAGAACTTTGCGCTGGAGACTCATGGCACATCGAGTCTCTACGGGATGCAAGATCTCGAGTCCGGAAGTGCCAAGAATAGTCTTTCACAAAGCCACAGATCAACGTCGATCTCACACACTTCCAGTTCTGTCTCGGATGACGGTGCACCTGACGGAAACAGTCTGGCCCCTCCGAACACTAAGCATATCTAGCATCGGTCTTTGAGCACGGAACCGTACCCGAAAATTCATAGAATTCAGACGGCTGAAAGCGACGACTAGCAGCACACCAACAAGCAACGCGAGACCAGTGTATATTATATTTTGTTCTACATTTTGTAAATTTTGGGATAGGAAAAATGCGCAGGCGCAGGCGTGCGGAGTCACCCATAACTACTTCATTCATAATTTAATACCTACGTATACATACATGTATCATGTCGTATCGGAGGTGTTGGAAAATGCAAACAAAGAGAAGAACGCTTAGTGAGCAGATCACGTTGACCGGAGGAAGGAACTTCTATGCGACGGCTTTAGGCGTAATTGCCGAGATCAAGAACGAGAAAATACACACCTTCAAAGCGCGATTGAGATTGATGAGCATTTGAATAAGCGGCCGCCCTAACCGCTCTTGGCTCGGCAGGGTGCCGTTTGTTTTGATGCAAGCAGTTTCATCCCTCGCACAGCTTTGTTCGTAACTGACGATGTCAAGCCAGCCGCCCAGTCAATCGTGGAAAGCCTTCGTGGATTTGAGGATTGCAGAAGCCTGGGTGTTCATCAGCAGGCTGTTTTCCTCGAATATGCACATATGAACTTCTCGTAGGGTCCATTGGTCACTTCGCATGCCGTCTTCACTCGTAAGCTACTTCCATCCAAGTTTCTAGATCTCATGTCTTTGATCTGAGCCGTGCGAGCTCGACCTTACTTTACGAGTCTAAGTACCATTCCATTTTGTTTTCAAACACCAAAAAATCCATAACAAAAGTGTCAATAGAATATTTCCCCCTTTCTCCATCTTAGAATGGGGAAGGCAGGTGCAGGTCAGGTGGTGATTCCCTCTCCTAGCTATGTTTCAACAGCCCTGTCGTCATGGGAAGTAGCAATTTGGGTCACTCCTGCCAAATAGAACCCTGTGAGTACTCTTCTCCTTTCACCCAATCTTCTCCATGGGCCATTACCCTTTTCTTCTTTCACAATTGATACGTATTCCACCCTCCTGAAGCAATGCGCATGATGCCAGCTTTCTCCATCCAGGCCTTCTACCAAAGGGAGGTGTCAACCACACCCAACAATGCTTTGAGAGATAGCATGATGCAACCGCCAGACGATGGTTTCACCCAAGCAGAAGTTGAGTCGGGTCAAAACCCCCTCGGCCGCCCCTGGAACCCGTCTGGAGAGTACTCAGAGGTGCATATTGGGCACATTCAGCCGGGCCCAAATCGCATCTGCTTCACCGGCCGCATCGTCAATTATGTGCCAGCTTTCCTCGTTTCCAAGGTTACTTACAGCCGCCCAGCACACCAGCTCATTGTCGTTGATGGCACCGGTGCCATTGCGGTATCATTGTCTGTTTTCTGTGAAATTCAAGCAGGATCAATGCTGATACCTTTGCACAGGTGAAGCTCGTTCCAATTGGGATTCCGGTATCTCTTCTTGTCATAGGACAGCTCGTCACCATCTGGGCCACTTGGGCGGGAATCACAGGAGGCTCAAACCATCTTCGAATTCCTTATGTTACCATGTATACGCCCATAAACCCTACAGAGGTGGGCACGAAGCAGTTCATCCAATTCCTTCCCGATACTGCCGAGAACCAAAGACTCTGTCGTACGCCCATCGAGTGCGATCGAGACCAGCAGGAGCCGAAACCACTCCCAGGCTTGATGACCCTTTGCCAGTACCTTAAGACAGGACACGATATTTCTGGGGCTCGAATCATTGTCTGCGTCAAAAGCGTTGGATCTCGAAGACGCATAATAACGCGAGACCTAGCACGAGAGGCAGAACTCATCGAAGTCACCGTTTGGGACGACACCGCCAGCTGCGTGTTGACTCTATGGGATGACAAGGCCGACTCAGCCAAATTCTGGAAGCCCAACGAGACCATTCTACTCTTTACGAGTCCGAAGTTTGTATCTCCACGTGACAGCAAGCCAACCCCGACAAACGCCGGCATCAGTTTAAGCTATAATACCCTGGTTGATGTCGATCCGGACTTCCAGGATGCCAAGTGGCTTCGACAGTGGGTGAAGAACAGAGTCAAGAAGGATACCGTGTGCGTGCCATTTCCAAAAGATATCTGGAATGCAAAAGAGGCCGTTTATGGACCAGTCCGGGCGCTCTTCACCCTGGCCGAGGTGGATGACTTCGCCCGCGCAGACCCGGCCAGTGACTTCACCGGCAAGCTGAACCTCGCCATACTTGGTACAGACCTACTGGGTCATAGTCGCAGAAAGATGCTTTGCTGTACGGAGTGGTAAGGAAGAGCCTCCTTTTTGAGTAGTGTCTGCGCACAGTAAAGGAGAAGGGTAACAAAGCTGACACATCTATCCGCTTTAGTTGTGGAGTTCCCCTATATGCAAACCAAACGTCCGCGACATGCAAAAACTGCCTGAAGGAGCGATCTCTGGTCCTTAACCCCCGAATCATGGGTATCCTGGCAGACGAGACGGGCTGCGTCGCGCAGGGGAAGCTTGTATGGAGTGACCAGGCCTGGAGTGAGCTCTTTTTCCCCGCCGTCGAGTCGAGCGATATGGCGAACCTGGAGCCCGAAGCAGCGGGCGACGCGAAGATATTTTTTCCCTCTACTTGTCCCGTCGCTTCTTGGACAGAACTCACCCTGAAGGACCCCAGTGGGCTCAGGATCTTGGAGGAGCAAATGCTGTACGCCCGTTTGACTTTGACATTCGGCTAGTCCCCATTTGTCGAGCGGCTATGTGTGCTTGGAGTTGAGTGGTGAAGGGTTCGTATTTTTCCAATAGTGGCTCGAAAGCGGGGGTTGCAGTTCTGTTTCGTCATGGTGTTGGTGGTGTAAAGTGGTGCTCACCTGGTGATGAGGGGTTAGGACGAGGGAACTCAGAGAACAAGGCCCGCGTAATGAGGAGAATATGAAAGGCGACAGATGCGGTGACGAACCTTTGCTTTAGATCAATCGTTGACTACTAGTAGCCTAGGTTGGTCCTCAGGTACTGAACTTGAGGATGTACGTTTTAAGAGCTGGTCCCGGTGAAAAGCAAAAGAGTGCTGAGTTCCGAATTCACCTTGATTCCTGGTTCCCGTCAATGAGCTTGGAGGCTCTCGTTCAGTCGAATGTACGTACGAGATTGTGGTTGGTTTGGTACATGTCCGTAATCCACGTTCAACTACACGTTCAAAAAGAAGTAGTACGTGACAGGGTCCTAAGCACTTCTGAGAGCTGACCAAAGAATGTCTGGGACACAAAAGGCCTGCCAACGTTCGTTCCAGAGCTTCGTATCACAAATGGCCTGGAAAGGTATGGTACTGCTGGGCCTTCAGGAAACAGGGTGAAGCAAAATCACAGGGATAGACAAGGCGAGAGGCAAGAGAGTGTGGTACAAGGCATGGATCCATTACTAAGATCATTGGCCGTTTGATTTGTGATAGTACAAGGGCGACACTTTCGTCGCCAAGTCATAAGAAGTTCGTGATGCATACTGTCATCCGCCACCGAGGCAGTCAATCTTTCGAGCGGGGATCTCCGTATATCCCCGTTCTGGTCCTCAAAATACAAAGCCATTTGTCGCCGAACCCGTTTCGTAGGAGAGATACCTGAAGCAAATAGTAACCTGTCCCCCATGCATGATGTGTTGTGTGTTTGTGTTGTAGTGTTTGTTGTTAAAGTTTGGAGGGCGAACAAGAAAAGCCGTGAAGTGAACATTGACTGCCTTGCCGAAATAGCGGTTATGAGAGTGGATGCACCCGAGGAAGAGACATCAGAGTCATATGATTAGTGCTTGTTGATCTTTTCGTCACCGTAGGCGGAAGAGCGACCACTCTCAGAAGACTCGGTCTTGGTGAGATCCTCGCCGTCTTCCTCGGAGGGGCCGTGTATGGACTCCTCAAAGACGGGCTCAGGCTCATTGACATCGAACTTGGTCTTGAAGGCGCCGATGTTATCGGCGAAGCCACTGCTGTTGGTGCGGCGGCGGGCATTGGTGAAGCGGAAGTCCTCGTCAATGACTTCCTCGCCGGCGTTGCCCCTGTAACATATTTTTGTAAGCGGTTGGACATTTCCAAGTAGGTTGTGCGTTGGCAGGAAACGGTGGTGCTTTAAAGTCGCCGAGAAGGGATATGTGTAAGTGGGGTAGAGGAGGCCCAAACATACCAATTGCTTCTGCCGCCGCCATTCTTCTTCACCTTCTTGGGGTCGACACCCTCGTGGCCATGCTTCGCAAAGTAGCGAGGCAAATGCTCCTGGGGAGAGGCAGTCCCGTCGGCCAGGCCAGCGTGGTCACGGTCATTGAACTTGTGAGATCGAGTCACTGAGACACGATGGATTAGTCAAAATTATCCCAAATGCAGCGAACCAAGAATTGGCGTGAGGGAATGAGATCCAGTAATAAACATTGATAGTCTAGGCGTTGTTGTTCATGTCGACAGCGAAACGGCGTACGGGCCGGAGATGATGAGGAACGACGACACGGAAAGGGTGGTGATGCAGAGCAGTGAAGAGCTTCGCAGTCATGGGAGGGGAAAGGGAGACACACTCTTGATGGAATTGGTGTTGATAAAGGTCGTTGTTAGCGTACAACGCGCTTGGAAGGGTTCAGTCAGAGCGGATTGAGGTTGTGGAGAATTGCTAGTGTTTGATGTTGGTCAGAATTGATCGTCCTTGATGAGTTGATTCGACGAATTGATGAACAACTTGATGGGTAGTGGTGATGTGAGAATGATGGAGGGGAGAGGGGGAAGATATGCAGATGAGGAGAGCTACTGAGGATGCTTTTAAAGGACGAAGGCTCGAGAGAAATGACAGCCTATCACATCACGCGATCATCAGATAGCTTGCCCAATGGGGGTGGCATAGCAAGGCGGAAGTATCGAGCAGGTCCGGAACTGCTGGGGTTCCTCTAGGAAAGTTGGATCGCGTGACTTGATGCAACGGATGGAGGGGCTGCTGCAAGGGAAGCACCGCAGGACGGCAGGAGGTGGACGAGGAGGGGGAAGGGAAAAGGGGGCCACTGGAGACTGGACCACGGGGGAACCGGCCGGCATGGACTGGGAGTGGCCGGGAGTGGAGATGGGCGTGGACTGACGCCAGACCAAACCTTCATTATGCCACCTTTTGTTGTCCCTCTCGCAGCATTGATGAATTGAAGACTAAAAGCTGCTGTCTCTGCTGGCCGGTGGGACCCCAACACCGCACAGCTCCACGCTCTACCTTTCATTTGCTGCTCTGTCCCGCTGAATTCAGTTGTTTGAGATTCTTTTGCTTGATAGGCTATGTAGACCGTCCAATTTTGCCTGTTTTTTCGATAAGAAAGCAGTGTGATATTGTCCGTTGGTCAAAGAACTCTCCCTCCTTCTCCTGACAGATTTCCTACTCTGACTGATTGACCACGGGAGCACAGTGACGCAAAGAGGCCCCACTCGGATCCGGGGTCTCAGGTACGAGCCCGCAGCTGGTACGGGTGGCCAGATTGCGGGGTAGTGGATACCTAAGTACCAACCGCCGCTAACTCGGTACATCATCCAGGCCACTATAATGCAGTGGCTGTCCAAGTACCGGAGCAGCACGAGACCAGTACCCACGAACCCCTGCCATCGAGCCATTTCGGGGCCGCAACTGACCCAAAACTGCCCATCGCCAGTGTCGTCTCACAGATTCACCCCGGCTTATTCCTTTTTGCCTCTCCATCAGTCGGCGTCGTCGTCGTTTGCGCAGCCGCTTCTTTCTCGTTTGTTGACATTCCCGCATCCCGTAAGGGTCTCAATTGTGCCATTCTGCTTCTTAGTTCCGAGGTCGGGACCTAACCCGACACGCGTGGCTGAGGCAGCTTCTTTGGTGCTTCTTTTGAAGCCTGGGCCAATGTAGCAGCTTCGCTAAGGTATTCTGACATAGCGGCTAGCTGTATTAACGGGGCACCTGATCATGCTCATGCTCGGTGACTGCCGCCCGTTTTCCACCTTCCACTTTCCAGGCTCCACGTCTCCTTGCTCTCCGTGGATTTTACCCAACACATTCTGCCTTGAAGACACCTCTCTGAAGCTCCGCAACGAGTGCTCAGCTCCAATTTGATGGGGAATGGGGATCCCTCATGGATCCTCTTCATCGTCAGCTGCCATGGCCTCGCTTCCGGACCTTGGATCCCAAGAAAATCCCGTCCCAACAAGTCTGAGATGCCGCTGCATCTCGCGGGGAATTGGCCGTATGACCTGGAATTCCGCGTTTCAATCTCGGTCCCCGAAACCCCTGGACAGGCCAAGCTCGTCAGGTCCGAGTCAATTGACCAATGGCCCCACCCGGCTCAGGCGGAGTGCTTTCTAGAGCTCTCTCCGACGCTCGACCCGCAGTGGGCCTCCCCCCGATCTCGCAGCACATCCCACGCCGAGGCCTGCTTCGACTCATCAACTACCTTATCTTCCAGCTTCAGACAAGATTGAATTCACAGCTTCAACGCGGCGCATAGATTGAAGAGCCCGTGAGCACCAGAGAGACCCTCTCTTCTGGCCATCTCCACCATTTGACAGCTTGTAGTGTACTCGTTAGCCCCCTGACTCGCACGAATCGGTTCCCCGCCGTCTGTGCACTCGGCACCACTCCTCTGATCTACCCTGCAGGCTGGTTGTCTCGACGGCGCGCTTGACGTGTCTCCCATCTACCTGCCGCATTACCATCAAGGCTGTCATCCCATTCGTCAGTTGATAACCGGCCGATAGGTGGCCGGGACCAGCTTCTAACGACCTCCGGCTCCGTCTGCCAGGCTTGACTACGTCTCGGCCTTATTTACTTTATCTGGTCCGGATCGACTGCCGTATCTATCTGGAGCTCTCTATCTTCTGCGGGCCAGATAATGTTATCAGCAAATGTGGATTTTACGGTCATGCTGACGGTTGCGGAATCGATGTTTCCAAGATTCCAGAGTCACGAAGGCCGAAATGGCAGGCGAATGGCAGGCGGTTTCGGATGGCTCGTCGTTCCGAACTGCCTCATTTACAGCGGGGTTCAGTCACTGTCGATGGACCACAACGCAAGCGGCCACGCCTCAGCTTCCCCACGGGTCCCGTGACCATCATGCTGTGATTACTTCCCCCTCTATTCCCCTCGTGTTGATCAGTCTCGACCCGGTATTGCTCGCGATTGTGTGAGTCAAGTCCGTTATCACGACAAATTGATATGAGGCTTCAAGTTTTTTTCTTCGAATAGCAACGAGATCTACGCGGCTGCGTCGTCGTGATTGGGTCATCGAGTCTTCGCTAAAAGCCCACGTCACAAGTGCGTACCTACCTTACTTGACTCATGATTTCGCCTTCCATATGCGCGAGCTCATCCGCGCGCAATCCCAATCCGCCAATCTATCAAGATTGTTGCCCTTGCCACGCATCGTTCGTGACAACTTTATCAAGGACAAGTCTCCAGATCCAGTGCTTTCTATTCGCCCCAGAGACGTCATTCGAGCTATTTGTCAGGAAATCAACTTTGGGGCAGTAAGTTTCGCGATCCTCTGTACCGAACGACCCAAGTTTTGCACTTCAGACCTTGACGACACGTTGCCTTTATTTCTCTACTCAGGGACTCTCCACCATCATCACCCATGGCTTGCATTGATAACTTTCGCATGCGCTTAGCTCAGCCATTTCAAGGTGGCGGTTATTTACAGACAAATCAGATTGAGGTTGTTTCTCACCCTTAAAGACTTAGACGCTCGTCGTCGTATTCGCAACCCCACCAGCCCTAGCTTGCGTCAGTGATATATACTATTGAAGTAGTGCATGAGTTTGGCGCAGCAAAGCGTCTGTAAATGGTCATTCCATTCTGTGGCCCAATCGCTAATTAAGCCAATCAAATTCTCCTCGTCGAGTAGACGCGCTGAGCCGCGATGCTTCCTGCTATCGATCTCAGACAAAAATAGTTCACTAAGACAAAAGCAAGGTATATAACATCTCATAGGTCCCAAGTACCTCTGCCGTCTTTTGTCCAAGACTTTGGCGGACTTCGCTTGCCAGTTTTCAAGTGTTGCGACGAGGGCAAGTGCACACTTCAACAGCGACAGAAGGCCTCTTTCGGTCCGAGTCTATGACTGTGCTTCTTTTCTGACAGCACGCGATGCCCTTCGTTGAGAGCAAGCCGCTTAAGAACTACTGAGGCATGAGCTCAAACTAAGCTCGACTTTTCGTAAGCAACCTCCAATTGCTGCTAGGCGCAGACATGTTCCGGTGTCTTTTCTGTTATTTTCCAACGACTTCAACACCGAACGTTATGTATGGGCGAAGCTTGAGGCCTAGCAATGTTGCAGATCCAACAGCTCAAGAAGTGTCTGCATTGATGTGGTATGAGATGCGGTTACAACTGCCAGCGGCTACGTGAGGTACGAGCAGAATTCACAATCTGTCTGAGACCGAAATGAGCCTTTCATAATGTCTAATACTGGATCATCGAAACCACCGTTGCTCCCGTAGTGGTGGTCAAGAATAGGTACTCTAGCCAAGTTCCAGCTGTAGTTACGTCTGACGAAACACAAATTCCATCACATCACCTTCAAGATGACAGATAATGGAGACGTGTGGATTTCAAGCTGACTGCAGCGCTTTCGAGATTTCTTCGAACGTTATTCATTCAAATTCGGTCAATAGAGCCAGGTTACAGTGCTGAATCATTCTATGAGTATCAACTCAATAAGCTGAAGTCTTGATATCAGATCTCAGGCAAAGCTATCATGGCATCTCATTCCAAGACACCTGTGCTGAGCTCGGTTGACATATGACCCAGTCGAAGCTGATGTTGAATTCCAGACCTTTATGGAATCATTTGATCTCTGTGGATCGATTGGAAAATTTTCCTCTACATCAGAATAAATGATTGTCTCGGGGATATTTCGACTCAGAAGGATAGAGGTAAGCCTGACCAAGAGCCGTCAAATCAAATTCGGGGTTCCCGACATACCGAGAAAACCTGACGTTCGATGCAGGGCAAACCAGTAAGAAGCAACGTGACATCCCGACCTTCGAATTACTCATCCATTGCACCGCACGAGACTGTACGCCTAGTATCTCAAGTACCACGCAGCAACCCGAAAGAACGCCATCGCTGGCATCGGAGGAGCCAAGCGGGCTACCCTTGCGGCAATGCTGTCTTGTTTCCCAATAAGGACATGTAGTGATCACCGAGAAAACATGCAAGCACTGTAATCAATCTTGAGCCAAAAAGGAACGAACAACGTGTCGGCAGCTGCCGATTATTGACACCTTATCCTCATCAATACGTCAAGTCTATATCCCTACAACGAGAATGGGGAGAGCAGACCACCCTTCATCCCATGCTGAGACCAGCATGGCCATAAAGCGCCACCTGTAAGTTGATGATTGTTCGTATAAGGTGTCAACGTAAGCCACACGCCAGAAACGAAAACCCAAAAAAACCTGTACTCAAGCTATCTCGGATTTTCTCAAACAATTCGCCACGAGCTGAGCAACCACGAAGTTCACGGCGCTTCACGCACATACCACAAAATTAATGAAGCATTGAAGAAACGATCTAGCCGCGTTCCTTCACAGCCACACGTTTCAGCACAAGCGCGCTTTCTCAGCTGGTCAAGCTCCAGTCTCTTGGAAAGCTTCTTTTTTTCTCTCAGTCATGTTTACTCACGCATAAATGAGGGAGGCTCAGATATCTCCAGGTCATGTGTACGACCGTCCCAACGGAGATTGGTCTCAAAAGCTTAAGATAATGTGAAAATTAGATCCAAAAGAGGGTACGGGATCGGCTCCGGGGAGCCAGTCACCTCGCACGTACTTCTTAGACTCCAAAAAAGAAATGAGGCTATAAATGTCGTTGTCGTCGAACAGGGTGCTGACGTGGGTCGATGCTGAGTAACATGCCGTTTCGAAACATCTCTCTATCAACGGGTCAACAGGGCTGAGGCAAGGCCGGTGAACACAAACGGCTTGCACTGCCGGTAAGGTAAGGCAAGGCAGACTAGGCTAGACAGATCTGAGAAAGGGGTCCAACAAGCCTGTTTCTTTTGATTTGACTTTTCTGGCTGCCGGCCGTTCTTGTCAACGGTTAAAGGATTTTATCCCGGTGAGCCAATTGTAGAAAAGCCCCCAAAAGCTTGGAACATGAACCTCCGCCCAAACTGGGTTGTTCCCACGAGGATTTCGGCAAAGCCGCGCACACCTTGGCCTCCAACTCGAACCCAGAAGAGGGAAAAACCTGTCATCCTTTGGACTACTCATCCCCTCAAAATCATTCATTCGTCCTTATGCAGTGAATAACCTGCACCCTTCCCCTCTCAGCCGTACCTTAGCATGGTGATATTTTTAAACGTAACCCATCTCTCAGCTAAACAAGGTTATCGGACCCAAGTAGAGACCGAACCCTCGCCAGTGGACACCGTCCCCCCTCTCTCTCGGTCATGCAGACCGAGAGGCTCTCCAGACCGAGGAGAAGAAACATGCCGGGGGCTCTGGAAGAATTTCCTCGTCATTGAGTTGCGGGGTTGCCTGTACTAGTCCCGAACTCTCAGAATCCCTTGAGAAAATCCGAAATGCGCAGTCTTTGGAGGATGGGAATCTCACGTGTCATTTCATATTCTGCTTCGACTATCCCCTAAAAGTTTCCATCCCCCATCCGAGCCCCCTCTCTTCCAACGAGCGTGTAAAAAAGACTAAATACCCCTCAACTGGCATATCGTGACATTCGAATGCGGGGAAAATTCTCCTCTCGGAATGGCCTCCCATCATCATCATCATCATCAAAGACGTGTGACAAAAAACTAACATGTCCCAGAAACGCCAGGTCAAAAACAAGATGAAGTCCGATACCTGCCAGCCCATGTTTGCCATCTAATAATAGAGCCAGAAATCTCAAGCACGCCGGGACCTGAAGCAAAGAAAAAGAAAGAAAAAAAAATGAACAGAGAATGAGAAATCAGGCGAACCTCCACATCCGTCAAGCCAGTCGGCCCATGTTCCATTCGTGCGTTTGACAGCCATCTCGTCGATTGCGCGTCCAAAATTTCCAGCATCCGATCTTTTGTTTTTTCCTTCTCGAAAATGAGTGGGATATTCGCGGCCCCTTATTTGCGTTTTCCCTCCCGCTCATTACCATTACTTCCCCCCCTTTTAAGCAGGTTTCACACTCAGAGGGTGTAAGTCTGCATATCCTGAAACATGAACAAGTTGTCCGCGAATTCCATCGCACCGGGGTGTGACGACATGCCCATGTGGGCGGCGGTCATTGTGTCGTAAGCCATTGCCGGCGCCGCAGGGTGTTGCGGCATATGTTGTTTTTGTTGCGCCCTCGCCTGCGCTCCCCGGAGCTTGAGAAACTCGGCATGAAGGGCAGAATAGGCCTGGCCGAGGGAGTCGTTCTTCTGCTTCTGATCGGAGAGCATGACCTCGAGGTCCTTTATGCGCTGGTCCTTGCGCTCGCGGTATGCTCTTTGTGAGGCTCTATTTTGTGCTCGGCGTCGCTGTTGGGCAATTGTGTAAGTCCACTGCTGCCCAAAAAAAAAAAAAAAAAGGTCCATTTCTGTGATACTGGCGGCGCTGATCCTGTGTTGTAGAAAGGTCTAAACTTACTGAGAGCACCGACGGGGGCGCATTTTTGTAGCGATTTTCACGCTTTCTCTTAGCCGGGCCTTTGGTTGTGCCAGGTTTGTCGTCCATGATGGGCTGAGGTGACGCTGTATCGCGAGAGGAGCTCATTGGGCTAGGATAAATGTTGTGGTCGGTGCCATTGAAGTCGTTCACAAATGTCATGTCAAACTAGGACACGCATTGGTCAATTGAAACTCTTTTTGTATGACAGAGGCGTCAACTCACAGTTGATATGATGGGACTTGTAGACTCAGATGAGCTGGTCGTGTCCAAGTACTGCTCTGTCTCGTCATAGACGTAAGGCGCCTCCATATCCAAGAAAGCGTCCATGTCGTCGTACATGTTGAGTGGCAGTGAGTGATCCATGTGTAATGATTGGGCGTCAATGAGAACAGGCATAAGAGTGTGTGGTGTATGAGGCGGGAGGCGGGTCGATTTGACGTTGTCTTGAGGTCAACGGGCTGTCAAGTCTGGGCGAAGAATGGATGATATATACGAGAAAGCAAACGGTCAACGCCTCGTCTGGAAGGGTATGTCTGGAAGGTGATGTGTAATGCGAACTAAGCTACACCATGATGCTTTGCAACCGGGCTAAGAGGAAATATATATGGCGCGACGCATGCGAGAGAGACGCACCACACAAAGCTAGGACAGGGTGCTGGCACGTCAAGACTCGGGCAAACTAGTAGGGCAGAAGCTACATGCACATGTGTGAAAGCAGTGTCCTCTGGTTCGTAAGTACGTAAGTAAGCAAAATTTCGACAGACATTGTCAGGACCACGATGTACATACCGGCAACGCAACAATCCAATGGGCCCAGGGTCGATTGGACCCCAGATAGCGCAGCTCGTGGGCTGCTTAGGTGCATAGCAGTCC
Organism: Colletotrichum orchidophilum; assembly: GCF_001831195.1. Classification (NCBI taxonomy): domain Eukaryota; kingdom Fungi; phylum Ascomycota; class Sordariomycetes; order Glomerellales; family Glomerellaceae; genus Colletotrichum; species Colletotrichum orchidophilum. The sequence continues at coordinate 160,419 of NW_019173064.1, forward strand.
CTCTCACACCCACCCTGTTCCTGGTCCACGATGGTGTTCTGGGTAATATGATGGGGAGCCAAGAGCGAAAGAAGAATCGCCGCCGCCGCCATTCTGGGCCTGGTCGAAGAGCTTGACCCGGGTGGAGGGGTGGTGCGGGCAAGGATGGGAATGGAGACCCGCTGCTGTTTCTTTTGCATCTGCCATGGACCCGCTTCGAATGGACTGTGATGTTGCAAGGGGCCCCAGTCAGACGGAGCTAGATTCGACGGGGCAGGACGGGAGACGGTGCGCAAAGACGGAGGTGAGGGGTCGAGTAAGCCGACGCGGTGCCGTTAAGCTTTGGCCCTGCCGCCGTTGCATGATGCTGAGCCTTCTCGACCACGACGACGTGTTGGCAAGTTGGGATAAATCTGCGTGTTCGCGTTCTCATTCTGACGAGTCGAAAATTCAGACGACAGGTTTACGAAAGCATCGGCGCAGCCAGATCCAGCCTCTTCGTCTGGTCTGCTGGAGTTTTCTTGATCCTAGCTTCAGCGACAAGAAATAGGAAGAGTTGGAAAGGCAAACGTTCGTGGTCTCGCCTCTTCCGTCTCTTCTTCGGTGTAGACGATGCCAAAGTTACCTTAGACTCGCTTCTTCGGTGCCAATGAATCATGCTCTCTGCGAGTCGCCAGCAATACCGCATGGCCAACGGTCCTGAGACTCTGAATGACAGGCCCATGACTTGCTGAGTTAACTAGTCTGTCCAGGATGCAGAAGATGCAAGTCGTGGCTGTCGCTGGAGCCACAAAGTGGTCTCTGGTCTCGTCGACGTCCTTCAAGACGGAGGAAGGGGGAGGGGGAAGGGTGTGGCAAGGCGCGGGGGCTGCTGCCGAGCGTTGGAGTCGCAATCCCGCCTTTTGGGATCCGTTTCTTAGCAGCGAAGCTTTATTCTGGATAGACTTCTTGCTTGAGAAGGGCGGAGCCCAAATTGGATCTGAGCTGGGGGGGCAGCACAGTAAGGGCGTATGCATAACGCGGCAGCAGCTTGATGCATGCCGTTCTTTCGCCGTTCTCCGGGGGATCTCGAAGATGAGATGCGCAGTACGTCAGATGCCCGTATTGGGTCGGCTGCTAGGGACAGGACGACATACTCCGAGATTGGATGCAGCGGTGTTTGGTTCATGACATGTCAAGTTGTTGACGGTGGCGGTTGTAGCACGCTTCGACTTGCCTTGTTGCCAATGGTCCTCCTAGTGGGCGTTCGGCCCGGCCACAACCGGCGCAGACTCGGGGCTGCGAGTTGTCGTCGGGTTCCAGCAAGAAGCAGTGCCCAAGCAGTATGACGAAAGTGATGACTACGTTGCGCACCCTTCACATGCTTGCGAATCCCACAAACTTGGTAAGTGTTTCCAATGCTACTCAAGCCCAAGAAGAGGCCGTCTGCGTTTGCTGTTTTTCCCGTATGATAGTCGTTACGAACCACACCTGCCATTAATGGCATGCAGGACAACGGCACATTCACCGCGTGAGTGCAGCTATTGCAGGGGATCGTTGCCTTGCCGGGCTGGCCCGGTCCCAGAACCGAAAGCCAAGGGACTCCGCAGTGCCAACAATAGAAGCCTCCGCGAGTTCTGCTTGCGAACAAATGGGCACCTTGTGTCAAAAGTTGATGGTAGTTATTAAAGGTGTTCCCAATAGACTTTTTTCTTCCTACTCGGTCGTAGGCCGGAGCTAGGGTAAGCCTCGAGGTAGCTAGAAATCCTACACTAGGACAAAAGAGAGATGCTGGTGGGATCCCGTACGCAAACCCCAACTCAATTTCCGCCAGGACGGCCAATCCCATCCGTTTCTCATTTCTTCTTAGTAGAGGGGGCAGAGTTTACTGATATGTACTGAGGAACCTTGTGTCGGTGTTGCGAAGCTGTGTTTTGGCCTGGGGCCCTTAGCTTGCCGGGATGCTTGATAAAGTGGCGTGGAACACGCGACGGGAAGAGAATAAGAGGGGGGAGCAGAAGTAGCATGGGAATGTGGACTTCTCCAATTTCCCCTGTTTCCTGTATGAGTGGCCTCTCGATCTGGGGTTGCCTGTCGTGTACGAGCCCGAGCAGGTCGCGGTTGGCCTAGGGGTACTGATTCTGCAGCATTGGCATATTGGCATATTGCAACTTATGGAAACTTTGTGCTCTCTCATCCGCCCATGTCTAGTGTGATTCCCATGGGCAGACGTTTGGATACTATGTTATTCCTTGTTCTTGTATTATCCGTACAATGTACGGTTCTCCATCTGATAAGCGGTGGTCCCGTCAGAAGTTTTTGGGACAGTGCTGACAGACCTATATCGCCCCCACCGCAGCTACAACTCAACCATCTGAGGCTTGGGCGGTGTTTTGCATCGTATCGCGTAAGCGATCAAAGTCGTCCAGAGAGGATGGAAACGTTTCCTTTCTCCTTGTAGAAATTGTAAACTAGACCCTGAGGAAAGTCAGACACTGAAAATGAATAAACTGCGCATTGGTTGGCATTCAACGGCACATTTTGTGTGTGATGTGACCTGCTTAGTGGAATTCCGCTACACTAGCGGGCGTTCCCTCCAGAGACAAACGTTTTCTACCTGCACCGTTTCCAACTGCAGATCGCCGTTATCCCAACCTTGGCTATCTGTCTTGAGAGGTGAAATGAAGAGATTTGAGTCGATAGACAGCGCCATACTTTGCTGTGTGACATGTTCTGATCTGACGCTTCTCGCAAGCCGTCGCAGCCACTTCCAAATAACCTTAAGGTGAGGCGGCCGGAGATCAGCGTTCCTCTTACTCCCCGGATCCGAATCCTGCCGCCCGCAGCCCGTGCCCCCGGGTGGAACTCCACACCGGAACCCCCGAAAACGTCCTTCAACACCTCGCCATGAGTTGAAGTCCGCTTCCCAGCCGGAAATAGCAGGCGATTGTGACAATTTTTGGCAACAGGAGGATGCCAAATAGTTTGCCGTTCGTCGCATGACTTCTGCAAGATTTGATCGATTAGTTTCGCCACGGGCCGGTTGCTGTCCCCAAGATCAGGCAGCCATAAATCGTCCCTGTTCAAGCCCACTCGACCCCATTCTCCGCTCCCGAGTTCAGCGGAGGTGCGGGGTCCTACTGCGTGGTTGTATTATTCTTGGTATTATTTCGATCCCCAGTCCTCCACGCCTTTACGAACGTGCCAATCACAAGCTCAAATTTGTTTTGTCATGCTGCAGCTGCTAGCGCTACCCGCGTCCCCATATCTCATGGAACCATACTTACAGGGGATTCAGGCGTTGTAGTACCCCATCATGGGCAATGGATCGCGATTATCAGTGACTTGACGACCCCAATGTTTTACTGGTTTGTTCGGTCTCGACTAAGAACAGCGTAATCCTTGCTCAAGAGACCGAGACTCGAACCGGAGAGCTGAAGTGTTTTGGCGAACATATGAGGCTGGGATTCGGCAGAGTTGAGTCTATTTTAAAAGCTGCCGGCCCACCTTTGCGACAGAGCTAAGTAAATTCGCTGAGCAAAAGACCGCATTCGCGGGTATTGAGGCAATTCATTATCCCCATGGCCCCCTCCTGTAGACCCCGGGCGAGTGACAGGACCAAAAATTTGATTTGGATTTCGTGGTCTCGCTCATCTATCCATGCATATGTCTTTCAACTCGGTTTTCGCCCGCAACACGTGTGGGCTAGCGTCTAATGTAACGGGAAACCGCTAGCTGGGCGGAACTCCGTATGAAACGTCGGGCCCAATCTTAGTCGAGTCTGTAGCCATACAGGAGGTTGCTGTAGAAGAATGCTTTCAGGCTGAACCAACGACTAGCCCCCTCGAGTGCTTTTCTGCCAATCAACTGCAGTTGCCTGCTTCTTCAAGAGCTGACTAGGGCGGTGCCAGCTTGAGAGTATTGTACCTCGGGTGGTCATAAAAGAGAACGAATCGTTTGACTTGATGGAATATGTTTTGTCCTGGTGGTAAGCAGAAGGTGAGGGGGGGCAGAGTCACTTGCGAATCCAGGCACTTGGTTGAAGCCCTCGCTCTTCGTGGCGTGCATAAGCCACGTGCCACGACAGGCCCGATAAGGAGAAAGAATAAAGCCGGGGGAACATGGCAGGATAAGTGCCAACCCCCAAGATAAGATGCTGCGTTTCGAAGGTCGGAAGGTGATGGATACCGGCAGGACCTTGCAGGACCTTGCGAGCTTTCTCCGCCTTCGAGCGATCTTCGCTCTTGGAAAAGGCACGTCACAATGGCCATATGCCCATTCGACCGTCTCACGGCATGGAGTGGGCCTGGATAAACTGCCATACTCTGGGCAACTTGCGGGATTTTGGGAATCATGCCCTCAAACCCAGTCTCCATGAAAAGACACCATGTCTCGTTTCGTTGGAACTGAAGAATGATATTAGCAATTGCCGTGATACTAACTGTAATGTAGGTAGCAGTCCCTATTTGAAGGAGAATAAACGTCGTCTATACTCGGATAACCCATAGAAGTCTATGCACAAGCGCTATTCCAAGTTCAAGATGTGGCATAATTTGGAAGTCCTTCATCTTTGCACTGTGGTAGAACAAGGTGAACAGTGGCGTAAGGATCACCGTTTTGCGTCGAAATTTCGAAATTTGGAAGAAAAGACTCGTATAGGGGAGGCGTTGGGGGGAGACCACATGACATTTTCCCACTCTGGATTAGGCAGAAGGAATCTTTGCAAGTTCGTCTCGAAACTTCTTGCGCAGTGTCCAGGTCGTTGAACCGTTGGTTGGTGACTGGCAGCGTTTCCTTCGCTCACCAAAACTCCATTTTCCCACCTCAGTACAACTATTTTCCGAAAAGGGTAATTTTTGTACCCCTGACACTGGAGTTGCTGGGATGAGCATGCAGGGGACTGGACCTGTGAGCTGCGTTACCGGTATGCCAAGCCGCTATCATTCGTCCACGCAATTGGCGACAACATGTTTTGGATCCGAACGATGTTCTGGGCCATGGCCTCGGGTTCGACAATCAGTTCTCTGAGACCAGCAGAACCATGGTCTTGAACAATCTAAGCCGTTCACAGCAATGCTGTGCTCGATCAAAAATTAACCTGTCATCGTGGACAGGGGTGAGAGACTGTGCAGGACGGTGTTGGCTTCCACCTCTCAGTCTAGGCCTAGCCCGGCCCCCAATATGGGACAAGCACCCGTTCAACAGTGTGTAGCAGATTTGGTTGTCTGCACCTTGATGCTAGGAGTGCAATGAGTTTGCCATGACTGAATTGAGATTTATTGGGTCCATGGCTGGCTTCCAAGCCCCTCGCTTTGTTTGCCATCTTTCAAGATTGGCGGTGGCTCTTACAATTACAGCAGTCGGTATTCACTGCGCTGGATGCGATGATGCCGCTGGATTTGACCTAGACGATGTATCGTGTGGCACATGGCGACTGTCGTGGTATTTCTCCGTCCGCATACGCACCCCAGTCAAGAATCCTTTGATACAATCATGGAAATGCAGTAAGAACCCATTGCCTACCTATTTTCAGTTCACATCTGCGGACCCATATAATCGATGGGAAAAGGTCCCTGTCGATGGATGAATGTAGCAGAAGCCACCGCAAGTCTCCGTGGGCCAAGTCCTAGCCCTATGCAGGATGTTTGCGGGCGCAAGACAAAGGGACCATCGCTGTCTCCTGCCTTGCCGATATACTAATATCTCCTCCGATATGGGATCCTGATGCCCTAGCGAAACCTCGAGCGAGGCGAGGGAAGCGTCGATGGGGCGTTACAACTGTTCAAGTGGGCACATATCCATCGTGCTAGAGCTTTTGAAGTCCTGCCTCGGCCTGAGAGACACCGGGGCCGAAGCCAATCTTCCTGCTCATGTCGATTGCCTGCTGGAAACGCTTCCTTGCATCCTCCTTCTTTCCCAGAAGGGCGGCAATATCACCCATGTTGGTTAATGCTACAGCGCAAGCTTCGTCGCACTCTTCGGTTCGGTCCTCTCCATTCACATCCTTTGAGTGTGAGTAAGCATTGCTAGCCCAGTTCCTCGCAGCCTCCAAGAGCCCGGCTCGGTCTGTCGGCATGTCAGGACTGACTATGGCGTCGGAAATTGCAGGGGCGTTTGGAATGGCATCCAGCGGGGTTTGAAGAGGATGCTGGGCAAATGCCGCAGCCAGATTGTTCACTGGAGAGTGCGTCAGTACGATTTTCGAAATACACTCGAAGATGAGCCTAGGGTTCAGGAACATACTGATTGTTACTCGGTGACAAGGGCTGGCACAAAGTCGCAATGCCTGGAACAACAGAGGCACTGCCAGGTGGAAGTGAGATTTAGTCTCGTAGTGTTGGGCGAGGGCTATTGACCCCGGTCAGTAAATTGGAAGCAGGCACAAGTTAGGATGTGTAATGGGAGACCTACACTCCATGGCACCGCCGATTTCCTCTGGGCTCATCCAGGGACCTTCATCTTCCTTGACACCCTCCTTATGGCGTCGTCTTGATTCTGCCAGTGCTGTTTCGACGGCCCACGTCAGGCGAGCCTGAGCGTTTTCCGGCTCCATAACATGCTCGTCCGAATAGAGGGCACCAAGCTTAGTGCTAGTTCCGACGGCTTTAGCCAGAAGACGAGTGCGCTTGCGCCACAGGTTTTCGACAACCTTTTCTTCGCCATTCTCTGCAATTACTGGACGTTGATTATCCGACAGAGGCTTTACGGCAGGCGGCTTCCCTGACTTGTCTACTGTTCCATCTGCAACGGAGTTCTCAATCCATTCCACCCACTTGAGGCAGTCTCTGAGAACAGAATCCAAAACAGTTATGGCTCCCTGGTAATTTTCGATCTTTTCGAGCCAGGCTGCCGTTTGAATCCTTATGCCCAGGACATCATCAGAGAACGGGTCTAGCTGGAGCTCATTGCACTGCTCAAGTGCCTGCTTGTAGTACTTCCTCGCGAGGTTCGCATCGGGGCTGATATTTGTGTAGTAAAGGGCTCGGCGAAGAGACTTGGCGATGGGCTTGGGATACTTCGTAAATTGGCGGGCCATGAAGTAGTCGAAGTATAGCTTGACGATGTAGATGGAAACACCAGCTAAACCAGCAAGACTGAAGTATTTGGGTCAGCTTGGCAACTTAGACACGGCGACAACTTTGGATGCTCACATTGCTAGAGCTAATACAAGCTCTTCTGGGCTTTCCCTGAACATCCTCTTGATGCCCCTCGGTGTCATGGAAGTCAAAAGCGAGGGGAAGGACAATGCCCTCCAGAGCTGACGCGCGGAAGGTGGCGATGGTGGTGGCGGAGGAGAGGGATTGTTCTTCTTGGAGCCATTATAAGAGGGTTGTGAAGTACTCTGCTGTCTCGATTGGGCATGTCTGCACACACTTGAGGTGTTCCAAGATGCACTTGCTCGTAACGCTGTTGCAGACGTTGCGGGCGACCTGGCGACTTGGCGAAGTCCCAGTTTGTTAAGTGCCCGACATGCCGCAATGCGCGACACTGCCATAGTCGTCATCAATTGATGGGCGGATGTGAAAACAATTTCTGGAGTACGACGAAATGGCGCGGTATGGACAAAGCTCGTGGGTTGGAGCAGTGGTGGATGACTATACTCAGGCGGCTGTCAAGTGACGTATCGATCAAAAATCAATTAGAGTTTCAACTGCACCGTGGTCGGCAAGTCTGGAGCTCTTGCTAATGTGGGTCCAAGCTCATCGTTGCGCAGCGAATCAGACGACCGCAGTTACTCCGAGGCTCAGCCAGCAATGTCGCAAGTGCCCCCCCACCCGGATCGTGGGGAAGAGCTGCGGCATCAGAGGGGCAAATACCGACCTTCCTTCTCCCCGCCATCATCCATTTTGTGTAATAACTACAAGTATTCTTGACCATCGCATTTACGCTCCCTAGCCTTATAGACCCGAAGCTACACACCGACTCGTACACAAGCAGCGACAAGCCAGATGGCTGGAAAGTTTGAGCCCAAGAACCCCGTCAACCTGGCGCCTCCGAAGGATGACCCCATCACCCTTGAGGAGTTGGCCAAGGCCGATGGTAAGCCGATATGTTTTCATCTTCATTTCTTTCCTTCCTTGTTTTCTAGTAGTACACTCTCAGTGTGAAAGTCATGAGGAATCGTACTGTTTGTTGAAGCGGAGGACAAGAGGTATCTAGGCATCCTGGTTGGAAGTATTTCCCATTCAGATGTTCATGAACGCAAGTCTGTGTTTGTGAACATAGCCGTAGCTCGTGCAATTTCTCGGACCCCTGGTCTCGAAGGTGTTCCTATGTTTTCCCTGGTCTTCACATGCAACTGTCTTGCCATCATTCCTAATCCACTGCGATGATCCTGACAACATCACAGGCTCAGACCCCACTGGAAAGACATACGTAGCTATCAAGGTAAGAAAGCAATCACTTTGTATCGAGACCCATCTAACAGTGGATTATCTAGGGCATCGTGTATGATGTGACAGGTAACAAGGCATACCAAGCGGGAGGATCCTACAACGGTAATCAAAACATTCATATCAGTCCAGAGTTTATCATTACTAACAACCCTATAGTTTTCGCTGGAAAGGACGCCTCTCGTGCTCTCGGCAAAACCTCAACAAAGGCCGAGGACGTCAGCGCCGACTGGCAGGATCTTCCTGACAAGGAGAAGGGTGTTCTCAACGATTGGATCACCTTCTTTTCCAAGCGCTACAGCGTTGTTGGCCGCGTCGCTGGCGCAACCAACTTTGAATGAAGTTTACCCAAGGCTCAATTGTGAAGTGCGAGCCAAAGGGGAAATGTGTTTGGGGGAAGTGGGATGTCAAAGGTTTCCGTCAATCGGGCGTGAGACGTCGTCATGAGCGAGCGTAGACGTAAAATATGAACTGAGACTACCTTGCGCCAATGACACCACACCGAAATGCAAAAGTACATGTGAGGTGACTCTGATTGATTTGTGTCCAGCATCCCCTGGCTCTCACTGGTGTGTAGCTCATCTGTTGCTGAGCTTGTGTTCCCATGCCAGCCTGATTGAGCCTTCATCGCCCATGGGAAGGCTTAATGTAAAGCTGACTTGTACCTGAGGAAGTGTGCGGAGAGAAACATTCCTCATCCGCTGTTCAGCATATGTTGAGTTGTGTACTGCATGCATCGTTCATAGGCGATGCCACCGGTCTTGCATGACGCTGCGGCACGGTCCCGGGCGCGGTTCCCCTCCATCGACAATAGGAGTTTTCGCCCAATTGCACATGGGAACCTCTTAACCCGACTCAACAACAGTCAATTTGCGGTCAACGGTTCACATTGAACACGAAAATATGTGTGTGAGTGGAATTGGCCATAAATACGGTCGTCGAACAAGTGACAAATGACGTGTCTGGGAGTCTCAGCAGATACCTAGCCATGATCATCATCTTGCGTTTCAGCTCCAGATCTCCTTTCTTTGACTTGGCCTGCAGAAAGATGATTGCTTGGGTAGTATCCCAAGTTTCGTTTCGTAGGGCCTGCTTAATAACTGTTCTCCCGTTGTACGACATACCTTGCAGATGTTTTCGCCCACCATGCTCACCCGCTCAACTTGAACCCGATACCTCAGAATTGGGGACCTGAAAACCGGCTGTCCCTATTGAAAACGTGATGAGATGATTTCTGTTCTCGGCGGAGAGTGATGAATGACTACTGACGGGCAGCGCGAGTCCGAAGGTTCGGTAAAGAACTTGCTTGACGTACCTTAGGTCTTGCAATATTGAGTTCAACAGCCTAAGATCTGGCCTTTGACAATCTGTCTGAATTTTACCGATTTGAAATAACACTCCGGAGTGTGATAGAGAGCACCGTCATGAGAAATAATCCTTGGTGGTACGCGAGGCTCAAGCTAAGTGCAGAGAGAGAGAGAGAGAGAGAGTCACCACCATATTCTTGTTGTCTGCTTCTTTAGTCCAATAAAACTTATGACCATCTATCAGGGAATTAAGTGGAAACAAGTGATTGTAGAACCGCCCCGGAGTGGATTTCGGAGTCTTATTCTGGACTTTTCGTAATAATCAAAACACAGAAAGACCATAGCGATGCCATTTCTCATGTCACTCCGTTCCAAGATACATCATGCATAAGCCCGTGCAAAACTTTGCAATTCCTACGGGAATCGAGATACACGTACCATAAATTCCTGGGCCGCTCAACATCCTGCTAAAACGGGGAATTGCTGCCATCCAACCAATCTAAGTAGAAAGGGAGCAAAGAGGACAACTATGCAAAGCGTCGCCACCAGATCCTTTTCCTTCTTCCATTTTCCCCGCATATCAACAAATGAAAGCCTTTTGTGATAGCCAATAACCTTTGCGATCTATACATAGGAAATTGTTGCCGAAAATATAGTTGCTGTGTGAACAGTTTGGCGTGCATATAAAGGCCAGAGAACCCGGACGTAACCCAATGAACAACCCCCACGCCACTCTCCGAGACAGTAGAACTTGGGACTATCTTCCCTGGCGTGCAAGGGTGCTTCCAACCTGGATGCGGCTGGATCAACTCAATGACGACGTTGCTGGCCGCCAACGAACTCCTACCGGCGGTGCTTGGCGGCGAAATGCGGGTGCCCCTGATCCTGCCAGGCCAAGATGCAGTTATCGCACGGGACGCTCTGCTGCCACGAGTTGCGAAGAACCTTGACACCAAAGCACTGGTGGCTTGGGTCGTTGCGGGCGAAGTGACAATACGACTTGAGTCGTAAAACGGAGTGGTTGCAGGTGAAGAGGAATTCCTCCCAGTCACACATCTTGAGATGGAGTGTTGGTGAGGGTATTGAACACGTCTACAGTTTCAATTGCTCGTAAGTAGCAACTGAAATTCTACTTTAGCTCCTTCGAATATGTTAGGATTACAATAGAACGTTTGTATACGTACAGGTCGACTGTCTGACCTTTCTAAAGGGCTGTCCTACGACGGAGAGTACTTGAAGAAAACGTGTTGTGTTGCGGGCCTCAATGGCTCGATCAGGCCTGTCAAAAGAGTCGTGATATGAAAGAAGTCAATAAGGTGACGGGAGGTTAATCTAATGAGGAGCTCATCGATTTTCCTCGGGTAAGTTCGCTCAATCTTATATACATCTCATCCTAGCGCTTCATGGTATCGGTGGCAGCCGTCTCTGCCATGCTTATTCGAAAACCGATCTGCACCTGGACGTAAAGGGCTCGCTGGAGGGCATTGAGAAATATGGGTACATGGCACACTGTGCGTGTGTTGCTGCCATATTGGCGGCATGCAATGTCGAGATGCTTGTTCGCGCGGATGGCTAGGTCGAACGTGGAGTGGTGGAGGCAAGGTCACTCATTATTTACTCTTTGCGAGCTCCAACAGTTACCCTACGGAGACTAGTCTCGGACTAGAGAGAATATGGATCATGTATGCCGGAAGAGAAGCTGCATCCGCTGTCCGGGCGGAAGATGAGAATGCAGGAACTACCTCATTTCTCGGCACGAGGTGCTTCGAAGCCTGCCTCGGGCCTTAAGGTGACGGTGATATCACAAAGGCGCCACTCAGCCAGATACACTGTTGAAACATTTGTGTAGCTAAACAACTCGACCTTCCTGAGCATGGTATTCAATCCATATGAGTCCTGGCTTAGCATTATGCGTCCGTGAACCTGTTTTCGACGCTCTGGATTTCGCGATGGAGAACGATCATCCGGATCCCTGCCGGGCCATGCCGTGAAGACGCAGTGCTTTTAACTTTGTTATGCAATGTTTGCTATCCTCAGACCGGACAGCCCCTATCGTCGCCATTCTCTTGTCAACCTCAGGAGACCGGACACTCATGTTTTTTCCTCCTAAATTCCCGTCAAGTTCGTCTCTCATTTGAACGTAGTGTGACATGATAAACGTCAAAATTTCTGACGGCGCAGAGCGTGATACCTGTGCCACCCAATCAGTCTAGGCCGTCGGCTCGGAATCCAAGTAACTTGCATCTTGCGGAGCGGCCCGATAGGCGGGTTTAAGTAAGCTGAGGTGTACGCTCGCTCCTTGGCATAGAGCAAACATCAAATATCCGTCTGCGAGACGGGCGAGCCAACGTGTGAATCCGAAGATACGGCCGAACGATTTCCTTGAAGGAGAGTCCTAGAACGGCATTGTACTGGAGACGTAAGGAGACTGTCAAGCCGCGCGGCGCACAAAGTGAAGGTTCATATTGTGGGGGGG